>NC_056743.1:1368759632-1368859632 GCF_019279795.1 Protopterus annectens
CTGTTTTTAATGCCAATGGTCTTATATTTGGCCATTGGCATATGTATTAAACATAATACATGCTTTTACATGAGCTGTCATGTCTCTGTTTTGTCAGATGTGGAAATGTATTCAGTTACTAGATGAATACATTTCTGCATTGACACTGTTCTTACATGGAGTCCCTGCAGCTTGATGAATCACAAAATAACCTCATTTGCATGGTTTTCACCAGCAAATTAGGTGATTTACATATTTGCCAGTTTTCCATGCAGGAACAGTGTAGGGCCAATTGTGCACGTGAAAATGGCCCTATCCTGAATCGCACAGCGGACATTTTCTGTGCAGGAGCTCCTACACTGTTCCTGCATGAAAATTTCAGCTTGTTGTATCCCCGGTATATACACACAATAATTTTGGAAGAAAAACAATGAACTTACTGTGCACCCTTAAGAGATGGGATGAATCTAGGGCACCCAGAGAAAAGTCTACATAGAAGGTACCCTGGATGAAAATCAGTTTGGAGAACCACTTGCTGTGCGACAAATTTTCATAGGCATTTTGGTACTGTGGTGTGCTGGATAACATTTAAAACAGGAAGGTGAATTAATAAGTTATGTTACTTAATTTAAAGATAAATGCTGTTAAATAAAATGTTACCGTACCCACAAAAGCATATTTACCAAAACACAAATATACTACTGCCACTATAGTAGAGAGTATACTGTCAAAACAAAGAGATAAACTTTTTAGATGATGTAGTAATTAGGCAGTTACTGTGCACATGTTCTTGTGGGATGTTGGATCTTATATAGATGCTGTACAATATTTCTAAAACCATCGCTAATGAATGTTCTTTTTAGTAAAGAGTGAATGACAGCTGTGTTTAATTTTTTTGGACTTAAAAGAAGTGCAAATATAGATTTAAAATATCGATTGCTTTGCTTTTAATATTAAACCGTAACATCAGCAGAATGAATTTGCATGGGAAACAATTCTTTTTTGTGTGTTAACTTTAATTGAAAACAAGATGGAAATGGCAATAAGGTGACATCTTGATATATTACCTTTTGTCATGAATAAATTACAACACATCAAATATCAATCAAATGAACCCATTGCATGCTTCACTATAAATATATGAGCACTTTGTATTTGTGTATTAATTTGTGATGTTGACAAAGAGAATGACTTTTTCATTCACAGTACTTGGTTTCTCATTTTGCCGCTGCCTATTTGTGAAAGCAATAAAATGAACTGTGTGCAAAATTTCTTCTGGACATGATTTTTTTCAGTGTGTTCAGTTTTCAAATTCATGACTTGATTGGGGATCACAGATTTTATGCAATATATTAATACTTTTGCTAATGTACAGGGTGTGATAAATGACATGCATCTGGGAGGACAAGTAGATATTTTATCAGTGTCCTTCCCATGTCATCAAGCAATTAACACCATTCAGTGCGTGTCATCATCCAAAGATATGCTGCTCCAATTAACTAGCAAAGATCTTTGTACACTGCACACACAAAACTGAAAACTAAAAATGCCAATTTACATAAAACCCATAAAGAAATAAAATACAGTTAAATTAAAATGAAAAGTATCAAAATAAAAGTATATCAAAATAATAACTGTAAATTAGCCAAGCAGAAAACGTCATTACCCGCAAGACAGCTAAAGATCTATACTGTTGCACTAAGATTAAACTAGTCAAGGAACTAAATGTCAATAAATTGCTAAAATAATACAAACATAACCTCACATTGACACTAAATGTTAAAGTTAGCCCAGAAGTACAGCTGATCTCAAAAGGTAAGATAGCATATTGGTTAGAACAAGGTCAAGTCTGGCTGAAGTCCAAACTAACTGACTAAGGGCATTTGTGTTAATAAAGTCCAGAAACATTGTACCTGCAAGTTGGCAGCAGTGGATGTTTCCCAGTGTATAGAGGGGGTAGTTAAAGTCTCTCCTCAAAGTGTTTGGTTGCATGGATTGTGCCTCCAGTTGGTCTAAATAAGAGTTGTATGACTATGGAAATATAGATGGTGACCTATAGCTTGCTAAAATATGGAAGCAACTCCATTTAAGGTGATTTGCACATGGATAAATTCCAGGGTACCATCCTGTTCAACCAAGCTTGAGGTATAATTTTTGCTCGAGACGTTTCCACCTTTAATCCTCGTCTTTGCAGCTGATGGTCTAAATGTGTGGAAGGCATTGTAGCCTTGCACTGCTGGATTACTTTCTGTGGCTTTCATCCATGTCTCAGTAATGGCACAGATGTCTATATACCACAGAGTGAGGAGAGCTTGTAGTCAAACACTGGCCACACTGAGAAGTATGTTAGCTGTATTCATGAAATATTACCCCTGTACAGGTGTCTGGTGTTTGACTTTGTGTTGCAATGATTAACAACTGTAGGAGTGCAGCACCAATGACAGTAGAATTTCCTTAAGTCTCCTAGCACTGGGCAGTACAACTTTTAGGTTCCTTTGGGTTCTGTTTGTTACATCAGTAGGTTTATCACTTTGGCATTGCCTAAAAAGGATGGGGGGAGGAGTAAAATTTTAACCAAAATCTAGAATCCCATGGTGGACAGGTGCAGGCCATCTTTGGCAAAGCCACATGGTCTATTGACCATGTCCTCCCAGGCTGACAAAAACTGAATCTCCCTAGAGTGACACCAGAAACTAAGCTAATTGTTAAAGTCAATCATTATTTGATCATACTGAGGCATCATCCTTGGAGAAGGCAGAACGCTGCGCAATGCAAGGCATATACCAGTCTGTGCCACATATTCAGACAGGTCTGTAATGTCTCTCTTCATGCAATCCAGTGAGGTATGATTCAGGTCATTTATTCCCACATGGACTATGAAAGAATCATTCTGGTACTTGTGGTACAGTGACTTGAGTGCATGTGTATCTTGGTGGATCCTGGCTCCAGATAAGCAAATGACCCTAATCTTATCCTTGCCCAGTGTGGTAAGTGGGGCATCTGTGTTGTACAATGGAGTCCCCAATAACAAGGGCAAGTTCTTTGCTTGCCTTATGGGCTTTGTTTTCGTGGGTCCATTAGGTGTATGCTTACGTCTGGTGTTTTGGTGCTGCTTTTGGTGTATGCTTTAGAAATTGCTGAGGATTGGCATTGTGATTGCAGGGAATAAAGGGAACACACAGGAATCTGGTTTGTATGTTATTCATGCCATATGAAATATGCAGCACTCTAGGCTTAGAGAACTTGATATCCTAATGCATGATTTGCCTCTCACTGATAAATGAGGTTTGGTAACAAACCAATTTGTCCAGGAACATCAGAAGGCTCCAACTCTTAGCTGAGATATACAAGTATCCTGTTTTTATTTAGATTATTTATACAGTTTATTGTTTCTAGCAATTTATATATAGCACTTTTATTGTAATCTGCACGGGTAACTGATTTGTTTGCAGTTAAAGCATTCTGTATCTTTACACATCTTTATCTATTTAAAAACTTTCATTTTGTGGCTTTCTCTAGTGCTTTGTAGGCTAATAGCTTTAGCCTGTTGGTGTCTTGTGTTATACTTGGTGGCTTTGCAGTTGCCCACCCCTCCTGTAAATCTGATCTGGGACACTCCTCCAAGTCTAGTGTCATTACCTCATTCTACCTAATACAGAGAGAACATTTGATAAGGCCGTCTGTTTCTCCTTTTTCCATTTCAAAAAAAATAAATAAATAAATACATTTTGCCTGAATTACTTTATGTTCTGACTGTGCTTCTCAAACATTTTGGAAATATAGAGTATATTTTAGAGCATTTAACAACTCAAGTGCTCTGAAGTATTTGTGTGTTTTAGCTGCTTTTCTGTATATATAGACTTCTCTGTATATGTAGACTAGCTACTTATTCTGCTGTATTGCTGCCACTTAAATCGTTTTTCAGTTGTGCACTTGCCTTGCTTCATTTAAAAAGTTTTAAATTGCTAATTTTGTAGAGTTTTAATTGCATTTACTGTTTAGGACTACACACTCAAGTGTGTTAGACTTTTCTGTGTTTATTTACTGTATTATTGCATTGTTTAGCCTGTTTCAACAACAAAAAAATATATATATATACCATCTTGTTTGCCCGTTTCCCACCTTTTCTAGCTAGTCGATATCCCAGGGTTTGCTTGTCTCAGGACTTTATTTTCTGTGCCCAGAGCTATCCAGACCTTGCTGTGGCAGAGGGAAGTCCTACTGCCTACTAGTGGGACTGGTGAGCATTGTGCTGCCTGTCTGGCACTGGAGGAGTGGTTTCCAGCTCTGAAGTTGTAATTTTGTTGGCCTTTTTGGGCTGATTTCTGTCCCTTTCAACTTTCTGGCTTAAAAATGCGTGTGTTTGCACATTTTTCACATCGTGCAGCACTACAAGGCTACAATTAAATTATTCCAAGTACCAGAAAGTCTGCTCTTCAAATTTTCCCTTAGAACTAGCTGGTTTCTCAGTAGTAGCACTAAAATCTGAACCCCTGTGACTAGCACTTGCTCTAGGAACCTGCTGTAAAGCACTAGGAAGCCTGAAACTGATACAAGCACTCAGCTCTCCTTGCCAATAAGGAGATATTAATCATAGGCACTAAACAGCCTACAATTGCAAAGTACCTTGCAAATGTAAGGGAAAAAGCTCTTAAACCTTACAAAAAAGCACCTAAACAGGCATGTCCAAGGGTCAGCTTCCGCTGGTTTCTCCTGACCACCTGGTGAATCTGGGCATACTGGGGCAATGCGGCAACTGCCTCATGTGCACAGACAATCCTCTCCTCCTACCACCCAACACTACAACCTGCGAGAGATGCACTTACATAGCCAAACTGGAAGCAAAGCTCTCTCCGGTCAAGACTGTGCTAGACAGTCAAGAGGAGAAGGCTAACACCTGCATTACACCTCTAGCAACTCATAGCCCTTCAAAACCCACACCATCAACTCCCACACAGGCCCTTAACATTAACCTGCACAAGCAACAAGGATCTCCAAAGCCGAAACGCAAACAAACACCAGTCACAACCAAAGTGACATATCTCACAACACCAGTGTGCCACCCAACAACAGTCCCTAAGGCAAGACAATGTACCCAACACTTTAGTCATAGGTGACTCTATAGTCAGGCACACTGATGTCCCAATCACCAGGCTAAACAAGGGGAAAATTACAGTCAGCTGCTTGTCGTGTGCCAGGATCCGCCACATAACACATGCACTCAAGTCAATCCACAACAAGTACAAATACAACTCTGTCATTGTCCATGCTGGAGTAAATGACTTGAGATGTACCTCCCTGGACTACATGAAAAGAGACATGGAAGAGTTCTTGGATCATGTGACCCAGGCAGGTATGACCCTAGCCCTGAGTAGCATCCTGCCTTCACCCAGAATGATACCACACTATAAGGACAAAATGATTGACTTCAACAATTGGCTAAGCTTCTGGTGTCATTCAAAGGTGATCCAGTATTTTTCTGCCTGGGAAGACATGATCGACAAACCACGATGCTTTGCCAGAGATGGTCTGCACCTGTCACCCCTGGGATTCAGGTTACTGGCTAAAGTTCTTGCCACCCCTATAGTGCCTTTTTTAGGCAAGGTTCAAAGGATAAAACCACCACCATAACATATACAAGCATGCAAAATCTGAAGGTAATGCTACTCAATGCTAGAATTCTAAACCTCAAAATGCATTCTCTCAAGGCACTCCTAAATATGGAGAACATTGATATTTGTGCAGTGACTGAGACCTGGTTCAAGGCTCCAGAGAGCACTCCTGCAATACCAGGCTACAATTCATACCACACTATTCGGCCACAAAACCAAGACCGAAACACTAAAGGTGGAGGAGTGTCAATATTCACCAAGGATATTCACACCTCCAGGCTAGTGGCCCAACACAATGCATCTGAAATTCTCCAGGTGCAACTAACACTAGGTAAGACTGCAATTCAAATTGTAGCTTGCTACAGATCCCCCCACCATACCCCAGGATTCTCACTACACCTTCCTTAAGATACAACCAAACACCTTAATACTAGGTGATTTCAACTACCCTGCCATTAATTGGGAAAACTACTCGGGTACCAACTCCTTTTCCCAACGATTCCTGGAATTCATAAATTCCAATGCCCTCGATCAACTAATCCATTGTCCCACCAGGGGCTCCAATATCCTAGACCTGGTCATTACCAACATGGGAGATAGATGCTCCACACCAGTGGTCACCCCCTCATTGGTCAGGTCTGACCATAGGCAAATCACCCTTGACATCCACATCCCACCCCCACCCCCCAGTAAGGAAACCTCCTTAAATACTTCTCCAAAGCCAACTTCATGCTACTGAAATCAGAAGTGACAAACTTCACAACACCCACGCAGATGGGATCTGGAAGTTCGACTGCAGAATCCTACACTAAGGCACTGTACAAGCACATCCACTCATGCATGAATCGTGCCATCCCAAATAGAACCAAGATGCTCTTCTCCAAAAAAAGGAAGCCAATCTGGTGGTCCCCTGCTATAAACAAACTATACAACAGAAAGAAGAAACTGTTGCAGAAAAGAGGAAAATCCCAGGATGCAAAAAACTCCCTCACCAGCCTCAGTAAGAAGCTGAGATCCCTCAGAAAATCCTCAAAAGCTAGCTACGAAAATAAAATTGCCAAAGATTCCAAAGACAATCACAAGGCATTCTATAGTTATCTCAAGAATCTAAATGGCAATGCTCAGATCTGCTCTGAACTACAACAGAATGGCATTAAATATACTGATCCCAAGGATATTGCCAATATCCTGGCAGATCGATTTATTGCCAACTTCACTCCCCTCTCACCCCCTAAAGGGCCCATCTCAATACCAAAAGATTGCCAAATTCCGATAATCACAGCCACACAAGTAGAATCAGCACTCTCCAAAGCTAAGAATACAGCATCCATGGGACCAGATGACATCCCAGGCTGTGTACTACATGAACTACAAAATGAACTGGCACCCCACCTAAGTGTCATCTTTAATCATAGCCTCACCTCAGGCTTCATGCCCACTGAGTGGCACACAGCTACAGTTATCCTGCTCCACAAGGGAGGATCCACCTTGGATCCCGGGAACTACCATCCCATCAGTCTGACAAGCCTGATCTGCAAGGGCATGGAACGCATTATCATGGAATTTATAAACAAAGATATTGGCAACCTCCAGACACTGGACCCCACCCAGTTTGGGTTTGTGAAAGGCTGATCTTGTCTCCTGAATCTAATTGACTTCTTCGAGTCGGTCTCCAGAGCTGTGGACGAGGATAAGGAGGTCCACACAGCCTATCTGGACCTCGCCAAGGCATTCAACACCATCTCCCACTCTGGAATCATAGATAAACTTACTAAGCTGGGCATAAATCCCTATGTCACTCGATGGGTTGCCAACTGGCTTACTGATAGAACCCCAGACTGTAAAAGTAGCCGACTCCAAATCCAGCTCCAGACAAGTGTCAAGTGGAGTACCTCAGGGTTCAGTCCTGGGACCACTCTTGTTTGGCATCTACTTCTCTGAAGTACAGGCCAACACTAAGGGACTCTGGCTAACAAAGTTTGCAGATGACTGCAAACTGGGGCCATTACTGAATCCCCAAATGATGTGGATATTCTACAAAAGGGCCTTACAGAAACAGATGCCTGGTGCCAGAGCCATGGGCTCAAGCTTAATGCCAAGAAATGTATAGTCATCCCCTTTGGAAAAAAACATGTACCCAAGAACTACCATATAGGTGGCAGGACACTAAACATCGAAAGTGTGATGATAGACTTAGGGACACAAGTGGACAGTGGTCTCACTTTAAATAACCACATCGCCACAACAGTCAGGAAATCCTTCTACGTGGCACACCTCATCACTAAGGGCTTTTCATCCAGAAAAAAGGAGGTCATTATCCCACTGTACTCATCCCTCATTAGACCCATTATAGAGTATAATGCCCCATTTGGTATGTACCTCACAAGCCATCTGCAACAGCTGGAAAGGCCACAGAAATACCTCACTAAAAGAATCACAAGCCTAAAGCAGATGCCATATGCTGACCGTCTAAAAAAAACTCCAGCTATACTCTGTGGCATATCGTCTACTCAGAGGCGATCTCTGCTTAACATACAAGGCCATGTCAAACCCTGAACTGTTGGATATGCTCCTCTTAAAGAAATCCCAATCCCTCAGAGCCACACACTCCAGGGATGTAAACCTTATCATCACAATGAACAAAGCATGCTGGAGGGATAGGTTCCTGACCCAGAGACTCCCCATACTCTGGAATAGACTGCCCATACATGTCAAGCAGAGCACCTCATTGGCCCTCTTCAAAAGGAACCTTGATGATTGGATGGGAGATAGGAAATTCACCCCAGGGATCATGTCAGTCACCCTGCTAGACAGGGGCCCAGATAAGTAAATATTGTGGGAAAAAATTTCCAGGGAATTGTTATGGCTAGGCTTGCATAGGCCTTATGGCTGACAGGGGCCCAGAGAAGTAAATATTGTGGGAAAAAATTTCCAGGGTATTGTTATGGCTAGGCTTTCATGGGCCTTAGGGCCGATAGCCTAGTACCAACCTATGAACCTATATTAGTGGGAGATAAAAGGGTAGCGGGAAGGAAAGGGTTAAATGAAGAGGAGGAATGAGTGGGAGGAAATGAGGTGAGGGTAGGCAGGGGCTTAGTTTTATGCAAGTGTAGCTAGGTACAGCATCACATTTTAGTGTGAACTTGCTACAGTACAAGCTTGCATCCAAGACAACCTGTTAAGATTAGGTAGGCCTGGGATTAATAAATATATGCATGGAAGATGCAGGTATTCTTCGTTGGCAAAATTGTAATTTATTTATTTATTTTTATTGATTAATTCTTGCTCTGCTACTTGCTTGCTGAGGATTAAAACGGGGGATAGTTGGGTACTTCAGGCAGGGGAAGGAGTAATTTGGTAGTCTTATTCTGGGGGGGGATCTCTTGTATTAAAAATAAATAAATATTAATAATGTATATACAGATTTGTAAAACAAAAAAAAATGGGGGACAACAAAGGAAGTGATAAATTCAATATGGATTAGTGGGGTGGCTAGGTAATAACTGACTTACTTGTTCTGAAGAGGTCGTCGGGTAGCTGAATGGTACGTTTTTATCCCTCTGATATGTAGCCTAATCCTTATTTTATGGCACTTTTTCTTGACAAAGTAAAGATTAGTGGTGGTAGGATTCCACAACAGTTTCACGGGCCGAGAGTTCTCTGAGTAACAGGTATAACTTGCACATGTGCACTACAGTGGGTAGCGTGCTTTTCAACATTTAAGGTTTTCACAGTAAAGTGTTGGTGAATGCTTTAGAAGGTTAATCCACTGATGCATCATTTGGTGTGTATGCAGTGGATACAGATATGTTGTCTTTTCGGAGGTATCTCACATATTCACTTGTAACTGCATAAAGTTATGGTTTTCTGGTGGACGAGTCCCTGATGGAAGGATGGAGTGAAATGCTTGCAATACTAGAAGCACGGCCCTCAGATCAAGGACATTGATCTGCAAAAGGGCCTCTGTCTCTGACCAGTTGCCTTGGACTGAGTTTCCCTGACATAGCCCCCCCTCATCAGGGAGGAGTCTGTAGTCACCGTGGCTATCGGTTGATGGGGATTGAAAGGGCAAGACCATTGTTAGTGATTTTGAGACGTCCACCAGAGTAAATCTTGCTTGCATATCTGAGTTGCACTTATTTGAAAAGACAAAGGATGTTGTAGAGGGTACCACTGAGTAAGAAGTAGTCATTGACGGAGTCTCATGTGGAATCTGGCTAGAGGAACAATGGTAATCGAAGCTGCCATTGACCCCAATAGCTGAAGTACAGATCGAGCTGGGGATTTGCGGTGACACAGCAGCGGTTGAACTTGTTGTCTTATTCTCTTGTGGTTGCAGTATAAGAAATGTATAATAATGTTAGAGGTTCAAGTTTCAGACAGCGGATCCTTTATGAAATTCATGCTGATGAAAAGACAGTTGTTTCAGCTGCTTGCTCATTTGTATGAGCATTTTGTTAATCGTTCCTGCATGGGGCACTGGTGGTGATATGATTCTGGGGGTGGTGGTGTGCAGTTGTTGTTCCAGCCACCTTCCAGTTTGGGCACAATGAGCAGAATCTGTCCCTGTTGCTGGGCCTTTGTCTCCTTGGTTGTGCATGCAATGGAGTTTTCAGTCATTGGGTAATGGGTGGATGTATGTATCGGCTCCAGTTCGGTGGCGGCTTATTAAGTTACAGGAAACTCTAGTTGGGTCTTTTGTTCCCTGTGTCGAGTTTTTGGTCAGGTTTTTTGCATTGAAGGGTTGTAAGATGTGGTTAGTAGGTCATGGAGGTGGGAATCAGAGGGTGGTGGGTCATGCCTCACTTCTCGGTTGTACAGATTTTCTCAGTATGTTCAGATTTTCTGTGGTGTTTGCGTTTGTGTGGCTTCTTTCTTTCTTTTTTTTTTTTTTTTTGAGATATGGTTCTCTGATAGATTGGTGGCAAAATAATTGAGGACTGAAGTTGGAAAGTGATGTTAGGTCTGTTCCTCATTCAGTTGGGGCAAGCTTGTTACAGTTTTGGAAGAGACCAGGTGGTTGCTTCTCTATTGGTCGTTTGTTAGATTTGCTCACATTTTTGTGTGTTTTTTTATCATTGGGAGCATTGGAGGAGTGATGTCACTAAATGGCTTAAATCTGAGTTATGTCAGAGGATTGAGAGGGTAATGTGCCTGCTTTTCAGTTGATGTCTGGGGCGCACAGGTAATGGCCGCTCTCCAAGCATGAGTCGACTGGCCTTAGCCAGTAAGGGGACTTCCTTTGATGGGCATTTCAGTTTCAGATTTCATATCCTTCAGAAAATGCTTATTCCCTTGAAATGTGTAATTTTGGCACCTTTCTAAGTTTTATGAGCAATAATTGGTAGTTTACAGCTACTATTGGGTCTTTTTTTGCGGGCTATGGAGCACTTGCACTCAGCAGGTCATGTGCATCCATGTAAAGGGGGAAGGCTCATTTAAATTGGACTACTAGTATTAAACAGCAGCCATATTATGGAATTAAAATAGTAATATTCAGGGCACAGCAGGGTTGAGAGGGCTAGCCTGGTTCAGGTCAGATTGTGGTTGCTAAAAATCTTTGGCCAATCATTTTGAGGGTAGAAAGCGGAAAATGGCAGTTTCAGACTTCATCTCCATGTAAATCTATGTTAATTCAAATGATTGGAGGTGCTGTGGGCTTGGTGTACAGGTTGTGTGTTTGGCGGCACAAGGTGTTCTATGCTCAGCTGGTGGTTGGGTGTCTCGTCAGGTTTGATGCAAAATTCTAGAGAGGCAATAGTATAACAAAAACATCACTAACACTTTCTGTGATGTGTATTAGCATATTGAATAGTGATTGTGAGATCTGACAAACAGCAAGTAGTCTGGGAGTGCATTTCATTGCTTAATTGGGTAGGAAATGCATTTGACTTAATAGCTTTCAGTGTCTTGTACAAAGAAGTGAAACAGAACGCTGGGTCAGATTTCTTTTGCTACATGTTTGCATAGCTTATTAGTCTGTAGTAGCATAGTAGTCTCTTTCTAAAAGTGATTTTGTCAAAATAAGACTTTAAGGCTGGTATTCATAGTCACTTGCAGAAGTGCGACAGGGATATTCCTGATGCTTACTCATGAGTGTAGCAAGGTGAGATGCATAGAGGCCAGTTACTCTAATGCAAAGGCCCAAAAAGTAATGAATGCAAATGGGAAATGTGGTGAAGCATAGTTACTTCCTAACACAAAATTAATTATTTCCCCAGCAACCCCTTCAGCAACATGTCTTACTATGCAAAAGCATCAAAATGAAACGTTCACCCAAGCAAACTTCTCAGTAACATGCCCCAGTATGTACAAGCACTAAACTGGAACATTCACACACGCAACCCCTTCGTTAATACATCCAGGTATGCAGAAGCACTAAAATGAAACTTTTCTCCAAGCAACCCATTCACAAATCTGAATCCTCAGACTATGAATACTGCTCAAAAAAAATAAAAATTAATGGCATCATTGCTGACATTCGAACCTTATTTGTGTACACGTCACAGAAGGGCATAAATGTGGTCAATACAGTGAGGTGACTGCAGAGGAGAAATGTTGTCTTCTCCATCTCTGCAATGGTGTGCCTCTGCTAAAGGCCTTCAGTAAGTTCCTGTCAGCAATACGTTACAAACACTGCTAAGTTTAAGTAGTAGCCAGTAGACTATGCAGCATACCTGCCATAAGACTCTGGTCATGTTCTGTTGCAAGTATAATAAGAAATACTAGGGAGGTAAGCAAACTTCTTGCTTGCCCATTATGCTTTTTGCCCAAGTAAGAGATGCTGCTAACTACATCTCCTTGTGTTTCATCTTTCACTAGATAAATTTCTCTATCTAGCATGTATGCAAAATGCTTCAAATTCTATTTTAATTTTATTTCAGGACAGTGCTTGTCAATTCTAAAGGAAGTGACTTGAAAGGTGATGGCACCTGTTGCGGTGGAGGTTCCAGTTGCTAGAGTGAGGCGCAAAGAGGCCTGAGTGGGGAAGCACAAAGTGAGCAACAGTCATTGGCCTGCAGGAAGTGGATGTCGAAGGTAATCGATTCTGATGGGATGCATGTTTCAGTTGCTGGAGTTGTGCATAATGAGGTTTCAGGTAGTCTTATTTTACTCAGTGTTCATTAAGGCACATTGGACTTGGTGTGGTTTGAGGTAGTGTGGGGGTAAGTGGCAAGGTAAAGAAGTCTTGGAGGTTATTAGGAGTCTGGAACTCCCACAGGTGGGATGGAGCCACAACAATCATAGGACCACAGGAAGTTGCTAGGCTAATGGCTCTAGGGCCTTTACATGCTAGCCGAGGCAACCTAGCCAAGTTCTATTCTTATTTCCATGTGCAACACCTGTTGCCTTTGTCAGAGAGGGACATAGGTTGAACCACTGGGGGTGAATTTACGATGACCATCTAGTTGTCTGAATTGTGTGGAAGAGGGCTATTGAGGTTTTCTGTTGAAGCGAAGTTTGTTCTAAAGGAATGGTACTTTATTGGGTACAAATCTGTTCCCTAAGTAGGTTCTCCTAGTGTTGCATACCAATCTTTGGGCTTTACAGTGAGCACTGTGTGCGCCATTTGACTTGTACATTGGGATGATAGGACGTGGTTCAGTAGAGGTATTGCTGTTAAGAATGGTTAGGGTTACATGGCGCATTCTATGTCTGTAAGTAGTTTCGGGATATGTGAGAAGCTGTGTGCCTTGTAGGCTACGCAGCAATTAGAAGGCTTAAGTAAGGCATTGTATTGGGATTTCTTGCACGTGTAGGCCATGTTTTAATTCTTTTCCAGATGTAAAGGTAACACATGAAAAGTAAGTGTTGGAGAAAATGTAAGGACAAGCAGTGGATTAAGGTGGCTGTTCAGCTTCTTAGGGCTAGCGTAGTAGCATGTCAGACAGTTTATTCAGGTCATCTAGGGGGAGAGTTTATACGTTGTTCTACTGCTTTATCATTGTGGTGCCTTTTGGTGCATTTTGGAAGGATGGCCTTTTAACAGATGGTTAGGGTAAGTTCATGGGGATTTGCATTTGCTTATAAATGTGGCAGGGAGTATTAGGGTGTGGGGCATATGGGGGGTTTGTTTTTTCATTTGTTGGGCAGGTAGGGTTGGGGAAGGGCATTACTAGAGTGGTTAAATTTGGGTTGCAGGACTTTGCGGCATCCTGTTATAAGGTAGGCATAGGGTTGGGATCACCATAGTGGTTAAAATTGTTGTGCACTTGTTTGTGGGAAGGAGTTTGGTGGTGAAGATTTATTGTCTATGGCTTGGGGATTATGGTACGGCTATTCAGTTGGTCAAGGAGGAGTAAGGTGTGAGTAGTATGGGTGATGAGGGTAGAGAAACTTAATCCTGATCAGTGCTTCATTGGTTGGAAGAATCATGGTAGGGTTGAGACTGCAAAGACTGACAGGCATTCATTGCTATTGACTAGATAGTCTGTGTGGTGAAGGTTGGAATTGGTGATGGTGATTTATTGGGCTGTAGTTCATGTGTGTGTTTTTTTCCCTCTCTTCTATGGATGTATTGAGTTTATTCGGCGTGTGGTTGGTTTCTTAGTCAGCAAATGCTGTGATGTTGTTAAAGGTTTTATTTATATTGGCTAGTTGGTGTGATGTGGCATTGCTTTATACATACACCGAATGATGTTCGACTTTATGCCTTTTAATGGGCAGCTAGTTTCGTAGTGTGGTAAGCAGGAGGGGGAACAGCCTGGTCAGGCTGGTGGATGGAGAAGAGGGACAGGCTTGCCCTCTTCTGTTCCCCCTCTTGGGTTGGATATTCATTTCAAAGAGTTGGGAAAGGAAAATGAGCAGCTGGAAGCTGCTTGATAAATTAAGTGAGCGGAGGTAAGGACAGCGATTATTGGTTGGATGTGTAATTCTGTAAATGGTAAATGAATTGAGTGGTGGAACGGTGCTTCATAAGTAAAATAAGCGAGCCAAGGTAAGGACACTGATTATTTGGTTGGATGTGTAATTCAGTAAATGAAGTGAGTGGGGGAACACTGCTTCATAAGTAAGCGAGTGGAGGTATGGACACTGCTTACTGGGTCAGGATGAATGAGGTCACGTCGTCCTGACAAACATTACATGAATACTTATGCTGTGATTAAAATCAACTATAATTTGTTTTTATATAGTAATAAATATTGGTTAACAAAGTTATGTTGAAGAAAGTTTAATAAAGGTCATCAAACGTCATTCGGTGAAGGGGACCAGGACAATAAAATGAAACTTGCTTCCTAAACCTGCTAGTTGCTTTATATACCACACTATCTGAAACCAAAAACCCATATACTGTGATCAATATTTAAAAGCACATGTGTACTTACGTGTGAGTGTGCACGTTAGTCTAATATTGCAATATATCTTCTGCAAAAATTCCTTTATGTTCTCTTCTATCTATAAAAACATGCATATAAAATATAATGGCTATAACATTCCATGGCCCTGGAATATCCCTGTCTGTGAGTGAAAAGTATCTAATGTGAACTGCAAAAAAATCAACCCTACTTTACCAAAAGCACACTACCTCAAATGTGTACAAAAATCTTTTCCTCATTTTTATATGAGAGGGGCAGCAAGCTCATCTTCCTTCTCACCCTTTACTAATTATATATACCAGTTCCAACATCACACAACAGTAGGGAAGAAAAAATACTTTTATTTCACAGATTAAAAGTTCAGTGTATTGTGAATCCTTGAAACCAGTCAGCTGATTCATAACTTGACCTAAAACATATCAAAATAAATAACTGATACCATATAAGTATATAACAGAGACACACACATGCACACACAGTTCTACATCAGAATACTGAATAGGTACAAGAAATGCAACATTTGTGTGACTGGCACAGCAGTAGGGAAAATGATGACTTCAATGTACTTAACATTTAGCTGCATATCGTTTTTGTGATTTTCTCATAGAAATTGACTTAAAACTTCCTAGAATGTTTCTCTTCTTTTAGAACGGTTTATTAATTTGAAGCTGACTATGGATTCCTTACATAAGTATGCCATTAACAATTGCTAAAGCACAAATATCTTGTACAGTGTAATACATTCTATGTATATTTAAAGGTAGCAACTAATAACACTGGTAACCTGAGTTCCTCTTGTCAAAAGCTGAGTGATTTGCACACTGTTATTAGTTATAAATCTAGACTTAATGATGAAACGGCACAGCCTGGAAAAACAGTTGTCACACATATTAATGACTGGGCTGAGGACAGAAGTAATGAGCAGTCTGAGGATTTAGACCATTAGAAGAAATTAAAACAAAATGAAGAAAAGAATACTTTACAACAAATAAGACAAGAAAAATAGATTAGTTAATGCCTACAATACAAAGAAAATGCATGCAAAGAAGGATACTGCTTTGTTATGTAACACACAGATCACAGGGAATGATAAAATTGTTCCATTAGAATTACGTCTGCAGATAAAAAGCACATTTTTTACAAGAGAGAAGGCAGCAAAGACGGACAAGGAACAGTTGAAAAAGAAGAAATCAAACTTGAACTTCAAAGCATTAAATAATATTACTGTAAGAAAAAAAAGAGGAGAAAGAACAAAGCTGGCAACACAGTTTAAGTAGTGAGAGTACAAAGCCAGCTGAATGAGAACTGTATACTTGCAAATATAATACATAATACACAATGAAAACAATGGGATTAATAAGACTAATGGTGATGAAGACCATTCCTTTGTTCCAATCGGAAGAGTAGATACTAATTTAGAGGTTGGAGATTCTTCATATCTGGTCAAAAATGATATACTTGTAATTAAATATTCAATTATTATTAGACCCAATTTTGAGTTTTTCTAATCATATCAACCATGCACAAAAAGATGTATACAGTATACAAAATCAGAAATAATGAAATAATTATTTCTTGGTTACAGCACAGACAAACCTGAGAATTGAATAACAACATGAAAACAAGCATGAGTAAACTGGAAAAGGTACAGCAGAAATATACCAAGGGCATACATGGCTGTGAACATTTAAGTTATGAAATACTAAAATATCTGAACTCTTACAGTATCTCATAGACATTTAATAGGACACATTATTCAAGTATATATACCATTTACAGATGATCACATATCAGGATTTTTGGTGTTATCGAGTAGTAGCAGTAGAAAATCATCAGGTGACACATGTAGAAGATTGTATTTATAGGTTTATAGGTAGGTACCAGGCTATCTGCCCGAAGGCATTTATAAGTCTAGCCAGAATGTGTTGACTTTCGCCATCCCCTTAGATTAGTTCCCTGTGCCTCTGTCCAGCAGAGCCACTGAAGTGATCACCGGGGTAAACTTTCTGTTTCCCATCCACTCGTCAAGGTTTCTTTTGAAGAGGGTTAGCGAGGAGCTCTGCCTAATGTAGATTGGAATCTTGTTCCAAAGCATGGGAAGTCTCTGGGACAGGAATCTATCCATCCAGCACATCCTATTTATTCTTGTGGTGAGGTTTAGATCCCTAGAGTGTATGGCACGAGGGGATAAGGTTTTCTTTAGGTGGAGCATGTCCATCAATTCTGGGTTGGACATGGCCTTGTGTGTCAGGCAGAGATCACCTCTGAGTAGTCGGTATGCAACTGAGTACAGCTGGAGTTTCTTCAGTCGAGCTGCATAGGGCATCTCTTTGAGGCCAACGATCCTCTTGGTGAGGAACTTCTGTGGTCTTTCCAGCTGTTGCAGGTATACAAATGAAAGTTTTACTCATTGGATGAGTGAAACGTGTACTTACTGGTTCTCTAACACAGTAGCTGATGCATGGAATAAACTACCATACTGCATTAAAACAAGTACTAGTTTTAAGAACAACCTGGGAATGACTGTTTTGATGTATTGACAGGTTAGAAGGGCATTATTGTTGTACCAGACATATTTGTATGGGTGTTTGTATGTATTTACCACAGCTAAAATTATGTGTTGCAGCATAAAACATAAATGCATAAGTGTTTGGACTGGAACTGAGCTTCTAGTCTACATGAGCAGTATACATTATTTGCTTGGACAGACACAAGTCAATGAATAAGTTAGAATAAAATATATGGGATATATGTAGTGAAAGTCTAACAATTTCAGTGATCTTGTAAGAGAAGAACCTCTTCTGCATTCCTAGTTTGGAAGGATGCCCTCTCATAGTCCCATTTTGCAAATTGTCAGTTTGAGGATGCATAGCTTAAAGGATGAGTGCAGTATTTCATATTTTGCTCAAACCTGAATATGTATAATTCCTAAAAGGTTACACATCTTTAGATTTAGGATATGTCAGTTAGGGTACATATGGAGTAGTGATGGAGACTTATTTTTATTTTTTTATTTATCATTTGTTGACCGGGAACGTCTGACTAGGTTCCACAGAGCCTGTTTTCAGCAGAGACTCTGGGAGAAATGCTCCACTTACTTCCTTGTAAAAACGAAACTATTTTTAAATTTTCAGAAATTATACTTGTGAAGATTGACTTTTAGTCTAGTTGTAAACAATATGCTAGTATATAGTAATTTTAAAACTTCATCTTTGTATGTTAGCCTTTTTTGTTTCATTCAGTTTGAGTTTGCCCTACCGATGGAGAACCTATAAATGCATGCCAGTCTCATGGTCATATTGCACGAATGTTATAAAATTACTGGAAGTGCAGTTAGACCAGCCCTCTTCTTAGTGAACTACTGGCAGTGCTCCGAAGACAAACAACAATAACTGTTTTCTTAATTTAAAATAGAAAATGCAGATGCTTTAGGATCAAGCAAGGCATTTTTGTGCATGTTTAAAAAATGCTTCAGTATCGCACATTCATTTCTAAAGTTATTCCAATCCTTGAAGTTAATACATAACCATTCTAGAGCCAGGGCAGCAACATTATCATACATTACCACAGTACTACCTTTAGTAACAGTAAAACAATGTGCTTGTGTATAGAAAAATTGGTAAGTAAAATACTATATATATCTCCTCATATTCTACAGAAGAGGCTAAAGATATTAGCTTACAAATTGCACACACCATTAAAGATGTAATTGAAGAGGAAAACAGTCAGTGATTTTCATAGTAATAACATCTCAAATGCACAGTAAATTTCCTAGCATAAGGATGTTTATTTTAATATTAACAACACTGAAAACACATAGCACATTATAAGATACGAGTCTCATGAGTGGGCAGAACCTAGGGAGCTCACCGACAACCCTGGAACAGACTATTAACTTGTATTAAAGCAAGCAATAGTTTAAATATTTATAGGAAAACCTTGGACATTTATAATGTTGAAGACTGCTTTACTATACTGGCTGCCTAGAAGGTCATCATAGCCTGTGCAAAAATATTTGGATCTATGTCATATGACAGGCTTTTTATTTAGTCAAACTTTGTTTGCTCAAACTCATGTAATCAGTTATTTAAAACTTTGAACATATGTAAAAACTCAAAAACAGGATTTTAGTGGTGGGTACTGGGTAGGCACCCCCTCACTACCTTCTAATTATATACACCAACTCTGAGATCCAATTCGGTGGGGGAAAAGGGCATATATCCAAATCATTACTCTACTGCAATCTGAGTATACACCCTCCAGACTAAAATAAATGTAAGGACATTAAAAAAGCCTAGATGATAATGGGCCTACAAATATATTTTATTAAAATGAATACATAAATATATAAATAAACACAGCTACAAGCTTTTTGACAGAATCTTTTTCATAACATAAACATTTGGTAAAACATACTACAATAAATAATAACATTTAGAAAACTAAATAAAAGATGGGCCAGTCAAAACACAGCTTTAAAATGACATTATAAGTGAGTTAATTTTATTCATAAAATGCTTTAATCCAAAAACTCATTTCAAAAACAAGTTACTTGTTTTTTAAACCTCCTTTTTTGGCATGTCTTAACTGCAGTACTGGTTTAAGGCTAAAGTTGTTACTTGACCACATCCTTAATAGCCCCACTTACAACTGCAACTTGCCATCGGCCATTAAAAGATGATGTTAGTAATCTTCTAACCTATGACTACATTCTACAATTTGTCAGATTTTAAAATGTATGTGCCATCAATTTCATAGCAGAGATAATATTGTGACTGCACATTTTTGCCTTTGAGTGCCTAATATTTTTAAATGAGCTAGAATTCTTGTGAGCAAATTTCACTCCTCCTTCATTACATAGAATGGGCCCTTCCTCTCTAGGATAATACATCGTACCAGACTCAGTATCTAAAAGAAAACATTTTAGACAAATTAACATAAATGCCTGGTGCTATAAATGAAGTACTTTAGAGAGATTGCTCCCATACTTAGTTTAGCACCATTCTTGTCTTATCTGCATTTAACAAGCATTTCTTTCTTTATTTTCCTTCAAATTAAAGTATGGACATTCACCATCCACTGATGCAAATAATTGATCTGACAGTCCTGACTCATTGATGAAAATTTCATATACATTATATATATATATATATATATATATATATATATATATATATATATATATATATATATATGGGTCTAGGACTATTCACTGAAAGTCAAATGACTGTGCATAAATCACTGAAAGCACAATTCACTGAAAACGGATTTCACTGAAAGCTATATATGGCTTTTTCCCCACTGTAGTGTGACCCTGGAGTTAGAATATATAGTAAGGGGTGTGTGTAGGGGTAGCCCTCCCCACATAGTTTGGATATATATTAAGTTTAGAAAAGAGTAATTTATTGAAATTGCAAGTAGCCATGTGTATATAGTTCAAAATATTTAAAATAGGTGGGGGGCTATGCCCCAACACCCCCCGATGTGGGGGCTGGTGCCCCCCATACCCCCCTTACTATATATTCTAACTCCAGGGTCACACTACAGTGTGGAAAAGGCCATATATAACTTTCAGTGAATTGTGTTTCCAGTGAATTGAGCTTTCAGTGAATTGTGCACAGTCAAATGTGTTTCAGTGAATAGTCCTAGACCCATATATATATATATATATATATATATATATATATATATATATATATATATATATATATGTATACACACGCAAATACATACACACAGACATACATGCACACACATATATATTTATATTACGTTAAAATTAACTTTTTTTGTCGTTTTAAAAGACAGAGAGCAGATACCAGTTTAGTAAATATAAAATTATATATTCATGTTCTGTTGCAGCTGTTTATGTAGTTTACATTCAGGTAAAAAAAGTGCACCAGATAGTTTTGTTACAGGTCATAAAGATAAAACGATCAAAAACATACTTGTACTTTATTGTTACAACTTCCAATTTAAACTCCCACGAGCTTCAAAAAATGTGCAGTTTTCACTATTTTTCACGTGTTTCGTTCTTTTGCATATCCTTGATTATATAATTTCCCAGTGGCTTTCCTACGTGAATGATTTATTTAAAATTTTTGTATGCTGGAGTGTTCATTCTTCAGGATAACTAATTAATTCCCCCTCCACAGGGCAACAGCTCACAAACCTGCTCAATCACCTTTGTGGCAAAAACTTATCAATTAATCTTAACCTCTCATGTCCTCTCCTCAAAATTCCCCAAACTAGGCTTCAATGCAGAGACTGTACTTTTGCAGTTCTTGTTCCCAGTGTGAATATCTTCCTTCCCTTCTTTTTTAAAGATCACTTCTCTTAAACTATTTTCTGATCAGAAATAAAAAGTACATTTCATGATTCAAAGAAAATGCAACTCTCTCTCTAGCCATATCATTTAACCTGTTCCACTCATTATATTATGCATATATACATTGTGTTTTATCATTCACTGTTTATATATAGTGTTATTTGCCATTATACCCTCAAGCCATTTCTGTCTTATTTAATTTATATATAATATTTGTATATATATATATATATTGCATTTTATTACCCACTCTGTTTTTAATATCATGTATCTATTGCATTTACATTGGGCTGACACTGAAATAGGTCCAATGGGATTGGTGCGTTACCCTGGTTAAATTTAAAAATGAAATAAAATAAATGGTGTCATCTTCTATGGTGGCACATAGGATTTGTCCTTTTTGAGCACACCCATGCACCATGCTGCATGTGAGCCTTCTGTATTAAAGCCTGTGTCATACTACATATGTGTGCCGACTGCTTTCTCTGGGCCTGCAGTTCTACATTATCACCTTGGGCAAGTATGGTTGTCATGGTCTTCCCCACTGACCAGCCAAGACTTTTTCTCCAAACGTGGGAAAGCTGGTGCATGACTTTCTACTTCCACCAACACCATAACAAGATTTTTGTCAACCTGAGCCACTAATCAAATTCAGGTTAAGTATTACAAGGTCACACTAAAAAGTCACTTTAAGATGCAGAGGCGAAATCCTGTGTTTTAAGTATTTTTAAATGCTGTCGTGGAAAAAGTACTTAAAAAGGAAAATGTTAATATTAAAATTAAACATGCAACTGTTCTACTACCTTTCAATATAGGAAAATTATCTGAGAGTATTTTGTAGTTCTATGTCCAAATACTAATTTTAAAATGCAATTAAACATGTTCAATCCTTTTTGGCAAGGTATAAAAAAATAGATTGAAGTTTTAAGTAACACACCACAGATCTCTGAAAATGGTTAATAGTAATGGAGTTAACGTAGCACCCATTTTTGTCTTTTACTCATTCGCTGATAACCTGCATAATCCATTTCAGGGTTGTGGGGAAAGCCAAAGTCTATCACAGTAATCAGCGGGTACAGTGCAAAGAAAGTAATCTTGAAATGGCATCAACAGATTACAAGACGTGCATAAACACGTCCACATGCACATGGAATACATGCTGCAGGCAATTCTTAGGATCAGCAGTTCACATATGCACACTGTTTGGAATGTAGAGGAAACTGAAGCACCCCATGAAAAATACAAAAGTGCAGTGAGAAAGTACAGGGTCCAAATAGTAACACAGTGGATGAGAATTAAACAGGAAAACCAAGGTTTGTGAGACAGCAATGCCACTAACTTCATCACCATAACACGCTAGTTAAAACAAAATCAGATATAGGCTAAACATCTTCACTAAACACTTTGCTGTACACTGGAAGCTTGAATTTTACTGTTGAGATTAAACTTGAGGAGAAAAAAACAGAGTTATTACAATTTAACTAGTCATCTGTGGCAGTTTCTGCTGCTGCTACTGCTAAAGACAAATTAAACAGAATTTTAAAGATTCTCGGCTGGAGCGCCTTCTGTGTTGAGTCTGTATGTGCTCCCTGCGGTCAAGTGGCATTCGAAAGACATGCACAGGGCATGCCTTCGTTGAAGGTTGGGTGTCGAGCTGGCACCTCGGAAACTGAAAAATCTACTGCCAATCATTAGCTGACCAGAGTTCCGCTGTGGTGACCCCTAACTGGGAAAAGCCGAAAGAAGAACAAAACTAATTTTCAGAAAGGATACATTTAGAAATCTGTCAGACATGCTACAAATGCATTTTTGGTGGCACTGTCATTGTCAAATGTCTGTTTCACAAATGGACACACAAGCAGTCAAAGGGTATGTGTGTGCATGGAAAAGCAGGCCTGTTTAAAACTTTATGTGTAAAGAAAAATATGACTGGCATCTTGAAATATTTAGGTTTAAGCTTAACAAGACTCCTAGGTCTCTAAAGAGCAGATCTTTGAAAATAAAAAATAGCTGTCTGCAATATTTATATTAATATATATATTATATTAATATTTATATTAATGTTACTTGGCTATTATTTTTGGTGTATTCCTAGAAATAAAGGAAACTACATGATGCTTAACTAGGCCTTTTTATCTGGCCATGTTTGTATTGGCAGTCCTTACTTAAGGGAGTTTTTAAGGTTGAAGACCAAAACGATACTATAGAAAGTGTGGCTACAGTTTACAGAGTGAATGTGGGTTACACACCTACAGTATAATCTTATAAAACTATGCCAAGAGTAGACAAATTTTCAGTGATAAAGGAATCATTTCCTTCAACTAAACGGGGATATGGGAAAAGGCCATAAGCTGCTATAACCAATTTTCCTACTGGCCCTTTGACATTGGGATGCTTGTGGGGAAGAAGGTTACCACGGATATAGTTAGGCCCAAAAGTCAGTGTCACTGTACTTGCAGGCAATGTGTTTTTGTTAACCCTCTTTGCTTCATAAGTTAGGACATGAAGGACAGAGGTATGGGAACACAAGGTCTTCCTAACAGCAGTGCACGACTCACAGAGTTAAAGCCTTTGGCCAGGTTTAGAAATGCATCATCAACAGCATTTCTAATGTAATATTCTTTAGGACAGAATCAGTGAGAATCATGCAGTCAAATCACTCCTTGGAGCAATCTAACTATTCATTCTTAAATTCTGTTACTGCTTTTATACTATAGTTTCCACACTAAACTTCTAGGAATTTGAAAACCCTCCAGTGATCAAATATTTCCTAATATCAGCAATGGATTACATTGCCTCCACATGTATTCAGTGTACTCCACCTTATTAACCACACCCTCCTCTGAAAGATACTGCCCTCTCAACTTTAATTCCCTCAAGGTATTTAAATGCTTCATACCCAATCTGTTCTTCCTTTCTTTGAGGGAATACATTTTAATGTATTTGTATTTCTTACAAGGTATCTTCTAATGCAGACCTTGTATAATTCTGATCACATTGTACAGCCTATATTAGACCAAAGTCCTTGCAGATATTGGCTCTTCAAACCTGTTTGCATAATTCTTGGGAGTTGCCATATCGAATATAGTAAACAGGAAGAACATATTCTTAGTTTATACAAGCTATTGTTTTCGTATGCATCTCTGATGCATCTTTAATACTGAGTAAACATTTAAACAATTTGATATTAGGAATTATATAGTCACACGACTATATAATAATGCAAGATATGCAGTGTGTGCCTTATCAGTGTGTACAATAAATCTAGTTTTTAGGCTCTTGCATTATAGGCCTAGAGCAGCCACTAAAAAAAAATAAATACCAGATGTTGGAGAAAAAGATAGACTACTATATCATATACATACAAGCAGTTACACACAGATTTCGGCAGATGACAGCATTACATTATGATCTGTGTTTTAATATAACTCTGTCTGTAGGTTGCTTTTACTGCATGCCAAATACATTAATATCAATCTCATGTGGGTTTACTGAACAATGTTAATGGGTTTGAACTGGTAAAGGAAGGACTGATTGGTGGAAGAACAAAATCTGGACAGCAGAGAAAGGGAATCTGGAACAGGGCTATAAGAACAAAAAAAAAAAAAATCGACTAAAAATCAGAGACTTTGTACTTAATGATAAAGCTAGAGAACATGATTCAAAGGCAATAATTCTAACTTGTACAAAAGACTGAAGTATACTTGAAAAGAACAGAGGAGACTTTTTGTTTCAAATACAGAATGCTAATAATAGGCATGGCTATTAAGATCACATTACCTACTTCACCTGCACTATTTTTAGTAATGACAGATGGATTTCCTTAAAAGGAGCTGATTGATTCATGTGATAATGGACTAAGCTGCTATCGATCTCACTCTCCCTAGCAGTATCATTGCACAAACGTTTGTATATTTAGCCAGGCAATTCTTCAAACAGCACGCATGGATCCAGAAAGAGATTCTAGTGCTAAAACCTATATATTCCCAAACACACTACTGTGAGAACCCTATGTGACTTTATCAGAGCACAGAGGCTATGAGATGGCGAGTTCAGTGATATTCAAAATCATTTACTAGAACTGATCTCACAACAGGAAGGAAAACATGTCATGTGCAATGCCAGATGTGCTTGGAGCAATTAGCAGTACACGTTTCATTTTATACTTTTCAGTAACATATATCCATTCCACTATGCAGAAAAAAAGTCAGTTAGGCCATTCTCTGCTGTAAGCACAGTGCTGCATTTACACAGATAATCTAATGATTGTATTCCATTGCAAAATGAATTAGCAGACATTTTCTGACTACATTTTATGCCCACATGTCTAACACATAATACAATTAAATTAAAATAAAATGTTAGTCTGTCATTCTGGGTCTCTATTGACTTGTGATCACCCACTGTATGATGACAGCATGTAGTTTCATCATCCCCTCCCAGTCCTTCTGTTGTTATAACAATTTGCTGCTTGTAGAAATCAGTTTGGGAAATTCTTGAAATGCACAGAAATAAAAGACATCCTCAGAGTAATAACAATATTCACTATTTGTGCTACTGTGTGTGATCTGTTACTGTACTGGAAAACCTTTAACCTACGGCAATGAAGTAAAGTACATGTCAATGCCTTGCTATACTCTTGCAATAAAATAAATCTTTTCATATATATGAAGCAAAATACCAGGACTTGGAGATATCTGTAAAATCCAGTATAAAAATCTTTATTCGACACAAGCTCTTTCGTGTGTCACCCCACTTCTTCAGATGTCTAATACATTTTAAAAACAGCTCTTGGTTTAAATATACACCCACTTGGGACACATGATTAAAACCAACCAAGTGTGAACAAGCACTTTCAATTTAAAGCAACATTCCACAAGGTACATGCCATTAACTGGATTAGAAGTCTGAAACTTTATATATATATATATATATATATATATATATATATATATATATACACTTCTGAAGACCTATTTATAAAATATGTAAATTATAATTTAAAATTGCATAACATATCAGTGTACAATCACAAGCACAGAATATATCTGCACATATTTACATTTTCCACTTGTGTTCTCCAAAACACATACAAGCCTGTAACAAGAAGTGAGTAATTTATTATACAGACAATTCCACAGCACATCTTACCTAAAAAGCTGCCTGGACTTTAACTTAGGATGCAGAGGTATATATTCATTTAATCCAGGTCTTCTATCAGCCCTTAGTCTTACTATCCACTTAGCATCAAGCTCTTCAGTGATGTTCCCTAGTCCCCCCCATACTCTCATATGTTCTCCCTATAACCAAAAATTTAAAGACATGTTCCATATCATTATTATTTATTTTTATTTTACATTTGTTGACCGGACTAGTCTAGCCAGATATATGTCCATTTTCAGTAGAGGCCCGGGGAGAAAAGCTCCAGTAGCTATGATAATTTTAAACAGAGGTAGGCAATACAATTTTAGGTGAGAGAACAAGTTAATACAGAAAACATACAATATAATCAGAGCAAAAATGAAAAGCAAAGTAGACAAATGTTCTGTAAAAAGTCATACAGTATGTAACACATATCTTTGTAGATGTTATTTTAGTGCAGTTATATCAAGGGTATAAGGAGCACAAGAAGATAAAGAGGAAGACTCAATTAGTCTTGGTTGTTACAGAAGTATAGCCAGGGTTATTGAGATGAAGTTTCAATTGTCTTTTAAAAAGTGGGAGAGAAGATAAAGATAGGATTTCAGAGGGTAGTTTGTTCCACATTTTTCCAACAGAGTTGGAAAAGAGGCAGTCACCTGCAGAGTTAGAGGGTTTGGTTGTTTTAATAAATAGTTAGTTGGAAGAGCGAAGTTGTTTCAAGTTATTATATGGTGAGATGATGTTAGAGAGTATAGGTATTTTAGTTGGATGGTATAAGATCTTATGAGCTATTAAAAATTGTTGAAGTAGGAGTTGGTTTGGAAGTTCAAGCCAACCTAGTTGTTTTAGGTTCAGGCAGTGGTGAGTTCTATATGGGGATCCTGTGGCAAATCTAGTAATATTATTATAGGATTTAGATAGTTTCTTAAGGTTATTTTGAGAGAGATTTGTGTATATGGGGGAAGCATATAGAAGAGTAGAGATCAGGTGAGATCTGGCTAAGGTGGTTCTTGCTTCAGGTGTAAGGAAGGGTTTGATTCTGTAAAGGGATCCTATTTTTTTATTTACTAATTTTATTGTATTGCATTGTTGATGTGAGAGACAAAGCTGAGATTATTGTCAATAGTAATTCCTAAAGGTTTAGTAGTTGAATCTGGAGTAATAAGGGTGTTATTGGTGGAAGTAAGAGTGAAGTTGAGTGGGGTAGATTTATGGGAAGGTGAGAACAATAGCAATTTGGTTTTCTTGGGGTTAAGGAGTAGGCAGCGGTCACAAAACCATTGTTCGACAGTGGTGAAGGCTTTTTGAGTGAGTGACTGAAGTTCAGTTTGAGATTTAGCAGAGCAGATTATAGTAGAATCGTCTGCATATTGTATGCAGATAGTGTTTGGGATAGCTGATCGGAGGTCATTAATAAAGATAGAAAATAGAAGGGGGCCTAGGATAGAGTCTTGAGGTACACCTAAAGAAATAGGAAGGAGATTAGATAATGCATTTTTCCAGAGAACTGCTTGCTGACGATTTTCAAGGTAAGATGTAAACCAAGTTAGGGAAAGAGGATCAAGTGAGAGAGAGATTTTAGTATGTGTAGCATAAGTTTGTGGTTAACCATGTCGAAAGCTTTAGATAAGTCAATAAAGACTGAAGATGATAGGTTATTATTGTTGCAGTTATAGTTGATGGAGTTGGTAAAGGAGAGTAATGCTGTGGTAGTACTGTGGGAGGGTCGAAATCCATGCTGGCAGTTAGCACGTAGGTTGTTATTCAAAAGGTGGTTAAGGAGTTGCTTATGGATACATTTTTCCATGATTTTAGCTATAGGTGATAGAAGTGCTATGGGACGAAAGTTAGAGAAGTCATTAGAATTACCCCCTTTGTGTAGTGGGATGATGTGAGATATCTTCCAGTATGAGGGAAAAATTCCTTCTTTTATGGATCTTTTTATCAGAATGAAAATGGGATAGGCAATTGCTTTGGCCACTATTTGCAGGAATTCTGCAGCGAGTTTGTCTGTAGAGGGGGTGGTATGTCTTAGTTTTTGGAGCAATGATAAGATAAAGGAGGTAGATACAGGTTGTAAGTGAAAGGAAGGAGGTGAATTTAAAGTAGGTAAGAGTAGCTTAGAGGTGTCAGGAGCTAGGTGATTAGCAAGGGTTTGGATAGTATTAGTGAAAAATGAATTAAAGTCGTTGGCTATTTGTGTGAGATTCTCTGGGTTAGAGTCTTGAGGATTGGGTGTGATAGACTGGCCTGGGGATAACAAGTTATTAATGCTGGCCCAGAATTTTTTAGGTGCCTTTTTGGAGGTTTGTTGTAATTGTAGGCAATAATTTTTTTGTCAGTTAGGATGTTTTTTTTTGTTATGTTTCTAAGCTCTCTGAAGTTTTGGTGGTCAGTTAAGTTTTTAATTGTATGCCATTTAGCCTAAGATTTGTTTCTGAGGATGATTTTTTTGTCTAGTATTGTTGGACAGCCAGGGTGCTGCTTTGGCTTTGATTCTGATAGTACGACTAGGGGCATGATTATCCAGGATGGCTAAGAATGTGGAATTAAAATGTTCAACGGCTTCATTAAGTGGGAGATTTTTTAGTGGGGACCAATTACATTGTTTTAATTCAGTTAGAAAAAGGTCAGAGTTAAAATTCTTTTTTGAACATAATGTTCTAAAAGTGGTTGGTAAAGTTAGGTTGGTTTTATGTCTAATTATGTAAGTAAGTGAGTGAGTGATCACTTAGATCATCTGGTAGGGTCCCTGTTTGGTAGGTTTGTTCGGGGGTATTAGTAAGAATCCAATCTAAGGTGGTCTTATTGTTGTTGGTTTTGTTAGTTCTGGTGGGACAATTAATGAGTTGTGTGAAGCCATATAGGTTTATGTGGGAGGTAGGGTTTGCACTATTACAGGAATACCAATCAATGTTGAAATCACCTAAGACTAGTGTTTCTTGAGGGGGATAGGTGGAGAGTGAACTAAGGATGCATTCCAGTATGCCGATGTTATGTCCAGGGGGAAGATAAACACATATGATGTTAATGGCTTTACTGTTGTTGACTTGAAGTTTGGAGCTGATTATCTCTGCATGATTATCTGGGCAGAGAGTTTGATTTATAGTACTAATCTGGAATTATTAATAGTGTGTCTAGCCAAAGCATTCACTTTGTTCTTTTTATGTATAGCATAAATATGTTCACGTATTCTTTCCTTCGGAGACCTGTCTGTCTTCCCTACATAGAAACTATGGCACACTGTGCAATGGGCCAAATAGACTAGGTGCTCTGTTTCACAGGTAGCATTGATGTCAAACTCATATGTCTTTAACTGGTCTGGATGTTCAAACTTAGAAGTACTGTCGATATACTTGCAGAAATATCATCTGCCACATTTTTTGTACCTTTTTCTATAGATGACCTCGTAGGGCCATGCTTCCTATCATTAACTTTAGGTTGACATAATTGTCTCTTCAAAGACTTATAGTTCTTCAGTGAATACTTGGGTTTCACATCTATTAGACTACTAATGCTCTTATCTAGTCTCAATATATTCCAGTGTTACTCTATCACATTCTTATACATCCAAACATCTTTAGAGTGATATAATTATATTCTTATTGGTTTCTTTTCTCTAATACTATGTTTCTGCCCAAAAAACTCCCTTTTCACTCACTAAAGTTAAAGTCCCGGATTGCTACTAAACCAAACACTCCCCTCATGTTCCTTCACCCTAAAACTGATCTCACACCATAAACCTAGAAGTTCTCTGCCACTCTCTGAACCTCAAGTCCTGATCATTCCCAATCCCTTAAGTCCCCTACTGCTTCCTGTCCATAAAACTCAACTTCTCCATAAATGTATATCCCACTCTTGACCACTGCCTGAAACCCTAATCTACGTCCATACCCACATCCCACTCCCTCCACATGGCTACCACACCTACCTTGCTTGAACTTGGCTAATATGTTTGGGTAAAGAGCATCAGCTCCACTTTCTTTGCATATTTGCAATATCTTTTCCTGAACATGCAGTTGAGTTTGAGGGTATAAGTGGTAGCCATTGCAAGGTACAAGATACTCAAGTAACTGACTGCAAGTCAGTGGTCTTGGAGCTCCTGGGACACTTGTAGCAGACCTTAATACCATACATAATTGACCTTCTGAAAATTACTGTTCAGAAAAGGCTGTTGGGGATAAAACAGACATTTTCAAGGAAATGGTAGTCCAAAGAAGGTTTTTTGATGAAAAGTATAAATAAGGCCTACTACTATGAAGATGGAAATACTCATTCATCAAAGAGTCCCTCAAAATCTGCTGAATAACTGAAGCAAGAATATCCAGGCGGGATAATCACAGCCTGGAAAGTTATTATAGATCCCTGAACTGCAAAATTCTTGCTGCCTTCAGACTCAGGAACTTACAGTCATAAACTATACACATTCTTTAAAAAGAGATTGCATTAGTCAGTGCCTCAAATTATTTGTAGCATATGAAGTCCAGAGCAGAAAAGGTGAATTTGACAGTGTCAATCATGATGGAAAAAATGTAGAATCTTTCTCACACTGACAAGAGGAGAAACCTTGATGGAAGAAAAGACAAGCCAGGATGCACAGTTTGCCCACCTCCCAGGAAACTGTGGCAAATTGACTTAATGCTGTTGAAAAATAACCATCCTTCTTTCAAGAGATGTAGTCCGATAGAGACAAGAATGCTCCAACAAAATCACACATCACTTCAAAGATCCACACGTCTCCAACAATGTCTCATACTTTAATCCACTGCTGGGAATGTTATTCAAAGATAAACTATTGCTTATATTTGATTAGCAGATGAAGGCATACATGATATGGAACATTCAGAATAGGAGAAGAGGATACTGCTCAGAAGCCACCTGATGAGGATTGCCATGACCATTCGCTAAAAGGAGTAGATGTCCTGTAAACAGTGAAGAATGTCTCACTTTCAGTAAGTTATGACACTCTGCCAGCTTATGACTAGATGAAATAATGAGGGCACTATCAGACTAAAGTGGACTTGGAAGAAGCCAGACCTTGAGCTCGATTGTATCACCAAATAAATCTACTGCTTTTGAATAATAGTGAATAAATATACATTTTTTTGTGTATGAAATGTATTGATTTACTGTGTCTGCCATTTCTGCATCCAAATCATGGATGAAAAGGGTCATAGGACCAATCCACCTACCCAGTTAGGAGATTTAATAAATAAATAAATAAAATAAGTCTGAAAGTAAGATAAGACTGGATTCTCTACATGCACTAGGAATGCAAAGCCTAGAATATGTCCTAATTTGTGGGATGTATTGGAAATAACTGGAACAAACATGAAACCCCATTTAAAACTCAAGAATTCCTTTTCCAATGCCAGCAGGTCATCAATGACAATGATTCAAATTCTGCAAGTTCTAGCAGATTCTGGTGACACACCACAGCAATAGCAGCAATACACGAGTAGATGAATACATGCAGCAATTTCCCCCAACCTCCTGTATAGTACATAAGGAGAAACCTACACTTTCCACATTGTGAAGTACAGCTGAATATAGAATGAAGACAAAAAGTGGACTTGCACACTTCTTTTTACATCAGGATGCTGAAACATATAGACCATGGATGTTTGGTATAGTTTGTACCATGTAATAAATATTTCTTCTTCAGTTTGCTTTCTTTTTTTTTTTTTTTTAATTACGTAGGGAAATATTATTTAGTCATTTGAAGCAAATAACTCTATTTGGAGGCAGCTGTGTTCTAGTAGAGTATATTAATTTTTATGAGCAGTCAAAATACAAACCTGAAACCAAGTTTCTGATACACAATGTTCTTTTTTGTTTGTTTCTGTGATGTTGAACAGCCAGCCAACTTCTAAGGTGTAAAATTCTGGTGCAAAAGTTAAGTTGAAGAATAAATCCAAGAAATTATTTAAAAGCATGGAGATGAATGGTGCTATCCTAAAACTTTCCAAGTGATCAAATACCTAAATGCAGTTGCTGCCTAAAAGGCTTATGCAACAGCTTAAACTCCCGCACTCTTGTTTTTTAATGGCTTCACTGTAAAGCATAACGGTTTGCTTTTTTCTGTTGCGCAGTATTATGGTAGCCTTAGTCTACTAAATTATAAGCTTTGATTAAAAATACAGTCTCGAGTGTTTTAATGCCTGCAATAATGTGTGTGTGTGTGTGTGTGTGTGTGTGTGTGTGTGCGTGTGCTATGCTATTAAACCTTATGTATAGTATGCTAGCCCCACTTGTGAAAATAGTTACATTACACTTTAATATTTTTAAGTTATAAACCTTGTATAATTTCTGATTATGAAGCCAAAAGTACATGATAATTCTAATGTGGTGCAAATGTAAAACAGTGTTTAAATAAAATAGCATTCCTTTAAATTAAACCATTCAAAGCTGAGTCTGAAGCCCTTCCATTAGAAGTATAAAATCCAAAATAAAACAAAATGTAGTTTCTAAGTTATGAAACCCACAAAGAATGGATTACTACAGCCAGCCCAAATTAAAATGATCACATACAATTAAAAAAATATATCAAAAAGAAATGTCACTAAGTAATACTAATTTTGCCTGTACTTCACTATGAGAATGAGAGAGAGGAAACTTTAGCACAGTAAACAGAAAGGCACTGAAATGCAACTTTAAGGAGGTAAATGATAAGCAGAATATAAGACTCTTATCAGCAAAACTATAATATACGCAGCTTCAAAAGAACTGAAGTTCAAATCCTTGAGCAGAATTTACAATACGGACAATACTGCAATCTTACCACCACAGTTATTTTGGATTACAGTTTCCACACAAAGAACAGTGCTCAGCTAAGCACTCCATAAAACTGAATATATAACAGAGACAGATACTCAAAAGAAATGTTAAACCCAGGACCCATCTGCCTGAGCTGGTAGTAGATCAGGTGGATGTAAAAGATCCCATGGGCACTTACTAGAAACAATAGGGGAAGTTCCCTGGTGCCCTGCCCAAAATCTAAGCTGAGTTGTATTATGAATGCCACATTGGATCTCCTCTAAAAAGAAGCCAATGGCCTAATGGGACTAACCCAGTCAACAAAGGGCAAGCACATAAAATATGTGGATTATATCAATGAAAAATAAAAGCATGAGAGAGAAATGGTGTGTATGCAATATTCATGAATGAAAACAACTCAAAACAGAAGGTAAAGAATGGGTACATTGAGTATAACAGTATACTTGTAAACAAAAGTGCAGAAATTTGGCCCTAGTATACACATGCATACACACATTTTGTATCTAACCATGCTTCTATTTGTCTATTGAAAGAGAGAGAGAGATTTCAGTAGAGCATCTGTGAATGACTGAAACAAGGGTGAAAGAGAAAGCAATGCTGTATTTTTTAATGTACAAAAAGGAGAATGTTCCTGCCTTTTGAGCTAGCAAGGTAAGTAGGAGTAATCATGAGTACTGCATAATATACATGCGGTAAAGGCTTTTGAATAGCCAGTTTCAGTTTACATTTTCAATGTAGATGATGAATCTTATTTTTTGAGCTGTCTGAGCGATTATTGATGTATTGAATAAGAGAAGGCATGATACAAACCAAAATATATGGACTGACAGCCTTAAATGATGTAGAGTCTTATCTGGGTGCCAATGAAACTGAAGTTTTTCCAAATTAACCTACACATAAACCACGTATACAAACAGAAGCTACTACTTTTCTATCTTTATTTGGAAAAAGAGCTATAAAATATACAGATGTCATGGTTAGAATTGCTGGAGCCATGTCAGACTCCAAACCAGTTACAAGTGGCGTCCCACAAGGCTCAGTCCTGGGACCTCTCTTGTTTGGTATATATTTCTTGGAGGTACAGGCCAACACGGAAGGACTGTGGCTGACCAAGTTCACAGATGACTGCAAACTGGGCACTATAATCGACTCTACAACCGACACAAGCATCCTCCAAAAGGGCCTCATAGAAACAGACAACTGGTGCCACAGCCATGGCCTCAAGCTAAACACCAAAAAGTGTATAGTCATCCCCTTTGGCAAAAACAAAGTGCCCACAAATTACCACATAGGTGGTAATCCATTAAGTATGGAAGAATTAATTAGGGACCTGGGGACCCAAGTTGATAGCAATCTCTCATTTGACAACCACGTGGCCAAAGTGGTTAGAAGAATATTTTATATAGTCCACCTAATCATGAAGGGATTCACATCTAGTTCAGGGGGGGTCATCGTGCCTCTTTACGCATCCCTCATCAGGCCCATAATTGAGTACAATGCCCCTTTTGGGATGTATCTTACCAGACACCTGCAGCAACTGGAAAGACCCCAAAAGTACCTCACCAAGAGGATCAAAGGACTCAAACAGATGTCATATGCTGCCCGGTTAAAGAAACTCCAGCTCTACTCAGTGGCATACTGCCTGCTCTGAGACGATCTGTGCTTGACTTATAAAGCAAGGTCCAACCCGGAATTAATGGACATGCTGCACCTCAGAAAATCCAAATCCCATCGAGCTACGCGCTCGAGAGACTTGAACCTCAGCACTGAAATAAATAGGACATGCTGGAGAGACAGATTCATAACCCAGAGGCTCCCTTAACTCTGGAATAAAATCCCAGTCCAGGTTAGGCAGAGTCCCTCATTGACTCTCTTCAAGAGGAATCTTGATGAGTGGATGGGAGATCATAGGTTTACCCCAGGTATCACTTCTGTGTCACTGTTAGACAGAGGCACAGTATACTAACCTCGAAAAAGGGCATAGCAAAATTAATTTAAAATGGGTGGTGAAAGCCAAACACACTCTGGCTAGGCTTACAAATGCCCTAGGGCAGATAGCCTAGTATGAACCTATGAACAGATACCACTGAAACTATAACGTGACATAACTTGAGTCTGACTTATAGCTAGTCATCAAAAGCAGAAAATCCTACTGAAATAATACTTATGAGACAGACGAATAAAGGCATTGAGATGGAAAAAGATTCCTCTGACCTCCACAGTAATCAGTGAACTGAATGAAACAGACATATTAAATAAGTTTGATTTATGGTCTTAGTACAACTGCCTTGAACTACATCCATAAAGCAGGAATATTACAATGTTTTCCATGCATAATTGCAGAATTGAAGAAGGTAATGAAGAAGACATACCACGTGATTTATAGGAGAGAAGCTAAAAGGCATTAAAAAAGAGAACAGAGTAGTTAAGCTCAGAAAACAGTGGTGTCACAATTTGACTTATAATGAGATAGTAGTAGAAGTGGAAGGCAAGTCATCGAATTCAGGAGTAAGTGAATCTATTAAATGATGACAAGCAAAAGCTAAGAGCCCATAATAGCAAATCATTTTTGGGATGGAAATTCTGTTTTGGGAATGTGTCATTTGATCAACAGCCCTTGCAGCGAGTGTCAAGCAAGTAAAGAAATTTGGGTGAATCAACTTTTGCTGACAGCAGAGTTTTCTTTTTTTTTTTCCATTGCTGCATGACTTCAGAGAAGGTATATTAAAGTTCAAGGGGTATAGGTGGCAAGGTGTCCTTCCACATTGGGCACGCAGGTGGGCATGCCCCCCTGAAAAAAGTAAAAAAAAACATACCACTGAGGTTCGCTGAAAGTTGTTTCTGTTGTTTTATTGAATGATTGTTACTCAATAGATCAACGTGAATCCATGAATCCTATATTTCTAAAAGGAGAATGAAACACTGTCAATGGTGGGGACTTGAAAACATTGACATGAATATCTGTTTGGCATAGAGTTTACACTAAGTTTCACTGAGAAACAGCTTAATGCATTGTTTATTCATCTCCTATCCAAATCTGCACTTAGAATATCAATATGAATACTGAGGCAACAGGTGCATCGTATAAGATTGCAAAATGAGGGGAAAGGTTGCAGCTGTATCATTTTGAAGCATTTCGCAAGACATAAATGCTAATTATCAATCAGAAACCACTTACTGCATTTTTTTATAACCTGTTACAAAAACTTTCACTAGAAATAGAAAGATTGACCATATATTGTAATACACAAATTGAAAGGAAAGGCTTGTGGCCATATCATTTTAATGTGCAATATAAAAGGACAGGAAAGCATTGTTAATTATATATTAAAGCATCCCACACTTCCAATAAAAATGGCTAAAGGTGGTGAAATAAATGAGAAGGTGGCAGAAATCTGTTTGACCATGATAGCACAATATGTATTTCCACAACTCAGCAAGAAACAACGGCAGATGAAAAAAATGCCACAGTGATGCAGCAAGTAAACTAATTCTGCACTACTAGTATATGTCATAACAAAAAAGTAGAACATTTGCTGAGGATATAAAAGAAAGAAGTAGCTTAAAGAGCAACAAAACATTTCAGTTAATGGTGTCTACTTATTAAAACAGAAAAAATCTAGTTTTGCATTAATAACTGAAATAAAAAGTAAGAACTGCTCTTGGGGGGGAACTAGATACTTAAAATGTCCGTGGCTTAGTTTGCTATTAAGTTATTAATATAATACTAACTTAATAGGTTTATTCTGTATTGCATGCCTGTTAAAAGGAAGAACTGTTTTGGGGGGAAATTGGGTAACTCACTGTCCAAAGATACTTTGTTGGTCCAGTGGCAGTGACAACCACAGGGACTGTGGAGGGTCTTGGGTTCAATCTGCAGAGAAGGATCAGTGTTTTCCTTTCTTTTTCAGTTGTTAATACTTATTAAAAAGAAGCAAGACTCTCAAATCTAGATCTGCTTCAAAAAATGCCTGCAGACTGACTATAAATTTCAGTGAAACTAGTAAGACCATAAATAAGATTGGGGGAGCTTTATTCCTAAACACTGACATCACTATTTCTGCTTAAATGATACTCTTTTAATGTTCATGAATTGCTGTCAATGCTCTAGATTCTCCTGCTCCCTGTAACTTATATAGTGATATTATTTATCTAAAGAAGTTTACAGTGCATGTGAACTTACCTGAGAATTAGTGTCCCTGATAACGTTTTTTGCTTTAGAACGATAAGGCCAAAGTCTGAGCTGATCTGTATTAGTCTTCACATGTTTGAACGAGCTGGTAGTCCCTTCCCTTTTTCCCTAACATGCAGTCAAAACCAGACCTAGATTTTAAAAGATTGGGCATCATTTTTAAATTACATTGCAGCTGCTCACACCCTCGGCATTGTGTACATTAAACATAAGTGTATTTTCATGTAGATGAATGTTTTAAATTGATGTTGTTCAATATTTAGCTTTGCAAACCTGAAAGCTATCATACTATGTGAAATTAAGCAGTTTGAAAGTGAAGTGGAATCTGTGGTTTTTGTGGACAGGAGAATCATTTTCAAGCGTATTTTTAAATGCATTTCCTTCAGTGGAGCGCTTTAAATGGATTCTGTTCTACATTCTGCTTAGCTAATTTGAAGGCTACAATGCTAACTGTAATTAACCTGTATTTATAAACGGAAGAGGAATATGTTGTTTTTGGGAACCAGTGTATTATTTTCAGACTCAGATATTGCACCCATACTGCTATTCCACAATCTCATTAATCAATGCATTTGCATATTACTATTAATGAGAAGTATAACTGAATTAAGGAAGAGGTTAACACTTAAAGTATAATGCTGAACTAATGTTTTTTTAGTAGGTTGTAAGGTCTTAAAATAGCTGGAATACCAGCAACAACATTTACCACGTATCTATGCTGATTGGAAGCACAGTAAATATTGATTACAATTGTCTTTATATATTATGAACTGTCTTTAGAATTTAATATGCCTTAGATAAACAGGACTGCATGAAAATAGACCCTAGCTACTGAGAACATTTATATTACAGTTCTTATTTTATGAATGATTTTATAAGGGCATAGAATTCTTTGACACAATCCCCCATTCTGGCAGCATCAAAAAGCTAACACAACTTGGCGTAAAAATCTCTATCTTGTCAGGTGGGTGGCCAACTGGCTAACTGATAGGACCCACAAGGTCAAAATAGGCATCTCTACCTCTGACAGCAGACCTGTCACTAGTGGTATTCCACAGGGGTCTGTCCTGGGACCCCTATTGTTTTGCATTTACTTCTCAGAGATCCCGGCAAAGACAAAAGGCCTGTGACTGACCAAGTTTGCAGATAACTGTAAGTCGGTTGCTGTCATTGACTCAGCAAATGATGTTATCATACTGCAACAGGGTCTCACAACAAATGACTGGTGCCAAAGTCATGGCCTTAAGTTAAACACAAAAATATGTATTATCATACCATTCGGCAAAAACACAACCCCTACTGCTTACCATATCAACGGCATCCCCCTAAGCACACAACCTGTGGTGTGAGACATGGGTACTCAGGTTGACAACAATCTCGCATTCGACCATCATGTAGCGGCAGTGGTCAGAAAAGTCTTTTACTTGGTTTATCTCATAAGAAAGGGATTGCATCCAGAAAAAAGGAGGTTATTACCTCTCTGTACTCCTCTCTCATTAGGCCAATAATTGAGTTGAATGCCCTGTTGCACCAACTGGAAAGGCCACAGAAATACCTCACAAAAAGAATCCATGGCCTCCACCACCTCTCCTATGCAGACAGGCTCAAATCACTATCACTCTACTTGGTATTGTACAGATTGCTCAGAGGTGATCTGTGTCTCGCCTACAAGGCAATGTCAAAACCTGCCCTACTAGAGATGCTCCATATCTGTAAGTAACTCCTCGAGCATTAACCACACAAAATACCTAAATCTAATAAGCAACATCAACAAAACTTGCTGGAGAGACAGGTTTGTCTCTGACAGGTTGACCCTTCACTGGAATAGACTTCCCACACATGTCAAATAGAGTACCTCGCTAACCCCGTTCAAGGGTAACCTTGGGGGAGTGGATGGGAAACCAGAAATTTGTCCCAGGGGTTCCACCTGTATCCCTCATTGACATGGGCAACAGGTGCTGACTGAGGTTTCTTTTTTTGGGATAAATTCTTGGCTAGGCTTGTAAGGGCCCCAGGGCCATTAGCCTAATAACCTCATATGATCCTATGTACTGGAATCCTTAACTCTTACATTTCTGTTTTGAGGTCAAAATAGCTCACTCCTTCCATTCCAGTTTTAGCAACCCTCTAATTACTATTTATTTTCCTTTCTAGTAATTTAGTATTGGAAATCACCCTGTCTTGCTTCCAGAACTCTATTGCAGCTAAAACCCTACAGTAGCACACGTTGAGCAAGGTTTTCATGACCACTACCGTACCTGCAAGTAAAAGTTAATGTAGGTGGAGGAAAAGAGGTAATATTGCTTAGAAGACACTCTTTGCTTAACAAGAGACTACACTGTCTGGGCCATCAACTTCTTGATTCTCTAGCACCATTAAGTCCCCTCCCTTTATTTCTGCTTAAATAATAATGTTTTTATGTCTGTGAATTGCTGCCAATGCTCTAGCTTTACCTGCTCCCTGTAACTTATATAGTGATATTATTTATGTAAAGAAATTTACAGTCCCTGTGAAATTACCTGAGAATAAGGGTCCCTGATAACTTTTTTGCTTTAGAATGATGAGGTCAAGGTCCAACCACTCTGTTTGCTCTCATTATGCTTAGGCTCACTCTGATCCCAAACCCTCCCTCATTTCCCACCCACCCCTGCAATGTCTACATTTATTTTTAGCAAACCCCTCCCACAACCTCCATTATCCAATCAAAGAAAACACATTTGAATTCTCAGCACTCCCAAATAAATAACCCCACTCTTATGAAACCACAGCAAATTCATCTAGTCAATTACATATTAAATATTTAACTAAAAGCCCAGTACTAGTTTCCTAAACCAGCCAAGAAAAGTAGCATAGTCTATCTCTTATTTTCACAGCAGCAATATGCTACCCTTATACACTGCTCTAATAATCTTGTCACTAGCTGCGCATTTTACCTCTTACCACATCCACCTACCCCATTCTCTTATCCACAAAAATAAAGTCTAAAAGCATTTACATATCCCCCCTTAATCTTTAACATTACTCCCATGCAACAAGCTCTTTATAGCCTACTCCCACACCATAATTCCCCCACATATCTCCATAAAATATGATAGATACATAGTCAAAATCCTTAAAACCTTAATAAATATAGTGTCCAAACTAACTCTTAATGGAGACATTCACCCAAACCCTGACCCAAAAAGTAACCTAGATAGAATACCTTTTCAACCCAGCAATCAATCTTAGAGTTTACTAAACCAACCCAAGAGAGCAACTGACCTTGTACTATTACATATCAATATCAGAAGTATTAACAAAATCCATGAAGTACATGCCATTCTCTCTCTCTCAGATATATATATATATATATATATATATTCCCCAGGTATTATTCCAATAACTGAAACCTGGTTAAAGCCTAGAATTACAAGAATAAAATTCTTGCTCCTGATTATAATACTCTATTGGTAGATAAAAAGGGCAAAAGAGAAGGTGGATTAGACATTCTTCTTAAAAATAACATTATTCTAGAAACTATGAATTATAATTTCCCTGTCTTTGACAAAGTAGAAGTAATTTATAAAAAACTAAAAATTAACTTTAAAAAATGTGAATATAATAGAAAACTATATACCTCCCGGAAATAACCTCTCCACAGCAGAAAACATACCTCATTGGGCCTCAAACGTTTCACCCCAAGATACATTAAGCATGGGTGACTTCAGTATAGACTGGTTAACCTGCCACTCACAAAACCTCATTAACCACATCAACCTCCATGTCTTCACCAAAATCAAACACATACCCACTAGAACTGATAAATTATCTAACAGGCACTCCATCCTTAATTGGATATTAACAAATAGACCCACTCTCTGCCTTTACTCTGGCTGTCTCCCAGAAAGCCTTAGTGGCCGTCTCCCAACATATCTACTTATGCATCAAATAAACCCATTAAAATGTACAACTTACCATCTAATAAAGAATAAAAACAACTTTAACCCCAAGATTTCATATCCACCCTCAAACGTTGCAACTGGGCACCACTTATACATGTCCCCTAGTGTATGCTGTTAAATATTTTAATTATACCTTCCTGAACATCTTCAATGTACTAGTTCCCCCTAGAACTAGGAGAACAAAAGCTAACTTTGCTCCATGGCCAAGCAAAGAAACAGGTCACTGTTAAAAAAGAGAGGTACAGCATGGGATCAATGTCATAAAACTAGATCTCAATCTGTTAAATAAAAACACCAATAGCTTAGAAACAGGGCAAAAAGACTAGTCAAGCAGGACAAGATAAACTACTATCATAAGATCCAAATCAAATACCAAAATAACCCACCAAAGTTTTGGTCTGCTATTAATAACATCCTCTTACAATGTAATACTACAACAACCCCCATCCCTCATCTACTACTAACAATAAAAATAACTACCACCCTATCCAATAAATATTTCACTGAAACAATTCTAGCTCCTTCCAGCAATTATGACACCACCGCCACCCCAGTTCTTCCTACACCATGTGATAACACCACTGTCTCCTAACAACCTGTCTCAACTGCCATAAAACTAAAACCCACTACTCTAGTAGCTGATAACCGACCAGATGACGTTTAGAATCACTTCAGATGCAATTGCCTACCCTGTGTCCATCCTTATTAACAGATTCATCTCTGAACCCCAAGTCACAGTTATTTGGAAAATTTCACATATTACTCCACAACACAAAGGAGGCAGTTCAACAGATCTTTCTAACTACCAGCCAATTGCTATCCTATTGCTCGTCTAAGATTCTTGAGAGATGTATACACACATTATGGAATTTGAACTTACTAACAATCTTCTGGCCAGTACTCAACATGGATTTCTCCCCTACCACAGTACTACCTCTACTCTAATGACCTTCTCTAACAAGAAACAAGGGAAATTTGTATCCTCTATCTTTCTCAATCTATCAAAAGCCTTTTATATGGTCTCTCATAGTAAACTTATAAATGTTCTCTCTGATCTGAATCTAAGCCAATTTACTATCACATGGTAAGACTACCTAACTGGACACCAGCAAGCAGTACAATGGCAACAACGCATCTCTCCTCTTCTACCTGTCACACTAGGAGTTCCTCAAGTATCTGGCCTTGGCCCCATACTTTTTACACTATTTACTGATAACCTCCACACTTCAACCCTGCATGCTTCACTTGTTCAGTAAGGAGATGATTCACACTAATACGCATTGCTCCTTCATTACAACAACTGCAAGTAAGAACACAACACACTTTCTCAGCAGATGAAGCACGACTAAATAATTTCCAATTAATTCTGAACCCCCCCAAAAAAACAAGCTCATGCTCTTCCAACCCACAAGACCCTCTGTACCCTTCCACCTTTCAATAGTGTCCATGAATAATATAATTTCACGCATAGCGCAAACAAAGCTTCTGGGGGTAGAGATTGATAACAACATGATATCTGACATCCAAATTGCCCAAACCATAAAGAAAGTGCACAAAAAACTTGGAACACTATATAGAAACAAGCAGTACCTTACTAACCACAGAAAAGCCACCATTGCTCTTCAATGCATCACCAATACTCACCAACCTAAAGAAATCAGATTTAGCAAAATTAGTCTCCTCTTACAACAAAATTCCCCAAGTTTGCCACCGACTCTCACTTCAGGTCACATCACTGCATTGGACTCGAGCAACCTAACTGGTTAGAAATTCCTCAACTCTTACTTTACAATCTACTTACCATGGCCCATAAAATTCTTAACCAACCAGACAAAACCCCTGCTCTTCAAAAGCTCCTATTTCAGTAATTGTGTCCTACCATCCAAGAATAAATCCCTAATAAATGTAACCAAGGCCAACAATGCTGCAGGGGAATCCCTCTTCTCAAATGGTATAACTAAAATCTGGGACACTTTGCCAACAGATACATCTTCTACAAACTTATCTCATTTAAAAAAAAAACTCTTGAATCTCACTTAGCGAAAACAAGGCTATGTTCATGCAATAGTTCAGGATAGATTGTTTTCCTGTTTGAAAAGCAAAATATACCAGTGTCTCAAATTCTGATACTAAGGTCTCACTAATTGAAATCTATCAATGCCAACATACTATCTGAGCCTCCCACTTACATCTATGTACATGCTATATATTGATTTTGAAGTAGCAATATGATAAAACACTCTTGCTTTGACTGTGCACATATGCTGACAACTCAATATTTAAATGTATACATTTCTCTGTGTCATAAGTGGGACCTGTATCTGTGAAAGTGTACATAAGATTACTACTCCATGTTGTATATGTAAATGAGTTACATTTTTATGAGCTATATGTTGTGCTTGTATATCTAAAAATTTACATTCCTCTGTGTTATATTTGGAGCTTTTCTCCCCAGGCATCCACTGAAAAAGGACTTATGTCCAGTCAGACTTTCCCAGTAACCACATGTAAAATAAATAAATAAAATGATAGGCATGATAGAAAATATGTCTACTGCAGGTGCTAACATACTAATAGCTCATGATAGGGTCTATATCACCACATAAAATGGTGATAAGTCCAAATGCCCTTTGTTCGAACCTAAAAGTCCGAAAATCCTAAACAGCAAACTCACGGAACAGTATTTTTTTTCCCCAGGGAAAAAAAAAATCGCTGCTCCGTGAAAAAAAAATCACCCCCCTACTTAAATATACCAACTCTGAGATCGCACTAGAGTGGAGAAAATAGCAAAGCCCTAAAGATGGCCCACCGATTTTTTTCCCTGGGAAAAAATCGATGTTCCGTAACTTCACGGTTTAGGGCTTTCGGACTTTTCGGCTCAAACAAAGGGCATTCAAACTCATCACCATTCAATGTGGTGATATAGACCCCCTCATGATATACCTGCTCAAAAAAGAAGGTGCTCTAACTCTCATAAGCCTGATCTCCTGTAACTACACAGCCTTCCCAGCGATCAACCTCTAAAACTGTACAGCTCTAACAGACCCCTAACTCTAACCCTAAAATTTCCATCCAGTTCCCAAAGTCCTCATTCTCTTACCCTTAAACTCCACTTCCCCAAAAGTAAAACTCCCTTCCTGCTCCCTAAACCTAAAATTTCCTTCCCACTGTCTAACCCTAAAACAACATCCCTCCCATTCCCTGAACCTAAATCCACTTCCCAGTCACTGACATGATCTGCACTCTCATACCTCCCACTCCCTTCCGCTGGCTGCTGAATTTACCTCATTCAAACTTGAGTAACGTACTCAAGAAATGTGTACATCAGCTTGCTTCAACTTGTATTCAGTTTGAGCATGACAGGCAGCCTACACCATACCTCTCAACCTCTTCGAGCAAAAAATCTGGACAAAGCCTAAAATGATGGGAGGACAAATAGGGACAGATTTTAAATATTGCTAATACAAATGTAGAAAGTTGATAGAATAATAGGTTTTGCATTAGCATGACTTTTCTGAAGGATGTGGAGTCTTGAACACAAAAGTTTGCCATTATTTAATGACTTCAATCTTCAGCTATTTGCCAGAAAGGAAGAGATTTCAGGAGGAACACACCAAAAATTTGAGGCAAAAATCTACACATTCTGTGAAAATCTGTACAGTTGAGAGGTATGGCCTACACACACTACAATACACTCAAGTCCATGGCTTGAAGACTGTGGTTTTCAAGCACTTGGAACTTGAGTGCCTGTAGCAGAACCATAGAAAAGATTTCTGAACAGTAATTCTGTCAAACCAGTTACCAGCAAACAAGGGTGCATCTTTTCAGATGTTTGAGTTACAAAAAGCAGAGTGGGAAATTGTTTGAACAGATATTTCTTTGCAAGCCTACAAGAGAAACAATGTGGCTGTATTGATAGATGAGACAGATGAGTATTCTAGATTTACAGTTGTTGTGTCTTTCGGCTTTTCCCGTTAGGGGTTGCCACAGCAGAACTCTGGTCCGCTAATGATTGGCAGTAGATTTTTATGTGCAGAGTTGCCAGCCCTGACACACAACCTTCAATGAAGGTACGCCCATTCACACGTCTCCACACAGAAGATGCTCTAGCTGAGAATCAAACAGGACAATGTCTTACTGTGAGGCGACAACGCTACTGCAGATTTACAGTGGTGAAGCTTATAATAACTACCCATCCAATGCTGGAATCACAGTATTAGACAAGGTTTTCACACTGGAATTCCAGCTACTGTTTCTCAATTCAACTCCGGTCAATATTTATTACAGCACTTTTTCTCAAAGCACATTATAAAGCAGATGAAATCCAAATAAGCACATGTTAAAATTAGGAAGGTATTTACTAAATAAATGCATTTCAATTTATAGATGAAACTAATTCTGTTAACATACTAACTTAAATAATTAACAATGATTAAAATAAAACATAAATTCACATCAAAATTAATGCAAACATCAGAAACTAGACATTTATAATGGCCTTCTCTTTAACAGCTCACCTTTTTGACAGCTCAGTGACGCATCAGAAATACTGAACAGGATAGTGATTCCCCTATGGACACTGGTGAATGTCATAGTGGAAGGATCTCTAGGCAACATAAGTAAAGCTATAAAAACTGCAAGTATGAAAGGAATAACACAGAAAAAGTAGTCAAGCAGTATGGTAAGATAATATTAAAAGTTTATACACACAACTATAGATATCAGACTGGAGATCCTGATATTAGACTATTTAAAAATACATGTCCATCTCAGAGTCAAAGAAAATGCCAGACGCAGCTACAGGATGAAGTTGATTGTTTTAATATTCTGCACTAAAGTACTATTCCACCTAAATGCACCGTGGTTGCAAACTCAGTATATGTCCATGTTTGATATTCCCACATTCCCAGTGGCTGTCACTAAGATAAGGGTAGTATCATATGACATTTGATTAGCATCCAATGGCTACATGTCCTGAGTCATGAGTAGAGAAATAAACATGTTTCCTGTGAAAGAATATGTTGACGGAGAGTAACCGATAAGGTGTCACCAAAAGTGAGCATGTGATGAACATGCTTAGACATCCAAAATAATGTGTGCTATGCATTTATATAAGCATATGTGGGCCAGAAGTATGCCAAGACTGTATCCTAGAGTAGCATGAAAGGGAAATGTTGGTATCAGGACACAAAGAGGAATTAACTATAGCTTTTCTGAACATGTGCTGTACTGGCCTAACTAGTCATCTTGAAAGACTTGGGATCTCACGTCCATCCCTGCATGAACACAATAGCCAACATAGACACCTCTATCCCATACATGGAGATGAGAATGGCATGAGTCTTGTTCAGCTGCCTAGAAGGTTTCCACCTCCTAGTTGAGTGTTTTGTGGATCAGTAGTGTGCTATTTACAGGTGTGATACATGTCAGTGACCACGATTCAGCAGTGCAGGAGAATCCTGTTATTGCCATCAGATATAGTTATCTAGTGTAGAAAACCTTGTCACAGCTTTTCACATTACATATTCTTGAGACTGTCCCTACCTGTTAAGGTTAGACCATGGTCCTTCAAAGCCTGCAAACAGATTGCACTTCCTGAAGTAGTGATGTTTTTTCCTGCCTTTAGTGTTGTTCACTTGCCTTTACCCAATGTATAAAACAGAAAAGGTACAGAACGTATGTGACAAATAACACTAGGTTATTCAACTGGATAATGCCATTTAACATCATCTTTTTATAGCAGTACAGAATATGCTATAGCTCAAATAGTGCTACGTCCAAAAACATCTGTAGCAATATAACTGACATGACAGGTAATAATACTCTACAGCCTGATTATAGCAAGGACATAAGTGTGCTTTTACATAAAGTACACAGACAAGAACAGATGATGGGCACATCACAGCAACAGTGTATTAAAAGGAAACGTACTTTATTCAATTATAGACTGAAGAAACATTCAAAGGCATCACAAATGTTTTTTTCTACAAACAAAAGCAAATATAATAATCCATTAAGGCTGCTGGTTGATTTTTTACATGCTGTTTTACACTTAATTGCCCTATGCTTAGTTAAAGAGACTTATCTAAATTATAATATGGGCCCTAAATTTTGATGAATAATGATATCTGCATTATGGTGACCTTGTGAGGATACATTATAAAATATTGAAGGCATTAGAGGAGACACAAAAGGGGCAAAGAGGCAATTAATGTATAGTAAGTGTCAAGTTTGATATGACATGTGACTTACAAGAATGATTTTTTTTAACTCTGTGTTCTTCCTAGAAGTAAGCCTGACTGGTCAATATAGATGTTGTGTACAAGCTTTCAATGTCGTCACTGATGCAATGTTGTGTACAAGCTTTTGATGTTGTCTCTAACACACCTGTTTACATTAACCAGTCTTTCACTGCTGTGTTCAAACACTGATGGGATGTGGAAAAAGGTTTCTACTATGACTATGTGAGGGTACACCTACCTGACTATATATTATAAATGCATACAGATGTGACTATTGGAGAAAACACCTACTTGATCACATATTACATATACAAATGTGACTATGTGAAGAGACACCTACTTGCCTACATATTATTCCTACAGACAATAGTTGTGCATACAGCCTGTATGTAGTATGTCATTCGACATAACTGTGATAACTATGTCATATGAATAGTATATACCTTAGAGAAAGCCACTTGAGATTCATTTTCGATGTAGTACATGAGGGGAAGGTGCAACTATATGGTTGACAGACAGAACACGGATGGATGAAGAAATGGCTGATTTGAGATCACTGTAAGGGACTGGAAAAACACCGGCACAACAAACTATCGAAAACAAAAGCCGGGAGGTAGCAGCAAGCAGTATCACCAGTCTCCAACAAGGAAATAAATCCAATAAGAAGTTCTTATCTTTTGTCTGAACGCAAATTTATTACCCAAAATAAAAGCGTTTTCGCTGCTACATAACAAGCGCAGCTTCTTCAGAAACAAACAGTGTAAATAGTTAAAAAATATATTAGCGCCAAATAGTGCATTTAAAACTTAAAGGAGGTGTGTCAGAAGACATCACTTCCTGTACTAGCGCTCCACTTTATATTAAACAGTTCCTCATATTAGCAAATGCATCAAATAGCATAATAATTAGGTAAACTATAAACCTACCTATAAAAATATAAAAATATATAAAAATATAAAAATGTCATATAGGACATTAATGAATATGTATCCAAATGCAATAAATAATGTTATAAATACACTCCAATTCTATCAAAATGCAACATTATACTAAAAAACTGGACTTCAAGTTTACCTAAAAAGTATTATTTAGTATAACTTCTCATTTTTAGCACAACTGAGATATTACAGTTGTCGTTTAACCCAGGGCTATGGAAGGCATTGAGTTTAATTTGCCATTCCAGTTCACAAAGTTCTAACAGTAAGGAAAGGGGGCCTCCTCTAATACTCATGGGGATATGGTCTATTCCCATAAAAGAAAACTTGTGGTCAGGAAAATTTAGCACATGTTTAGCCAAAGCGTTCTCTTGTTTATTGGTCCTTATAGCGTAGGCATGCTCGTAAATACGCTGACGTAATTTACGGTCTGTCTTGCCGATGTAAAAAGCAGGACACCCATTACAAAATGCTCCATAAACTACTGATTTAGTATTACAACTAATAGTGTGATTAATCTCATATTTGACATCATTGACATAAAAAGATAAACCTACTCTGATCAAATTACACCAATTGCAGGTTCCACATATTGTGGACCCTTTACACTTAGAAAACTGGTTAGAGTTTTGTTTGGATTGTAAAAGTTCTCTTAAATTCTTACCTTTCCTAAATACTACTCTAGGGAAGGGTCCCAACTTTTCAAAAAGGAGAGCGTCATTCCTAATAAATTGCCAGTTTTTAGTCAGAATGTTACAAATTTTGCCAGCATCATTGCTAAATGTTGTAATGAAACTAGTAAGAAAATTGACTTTAACTTGACTAGACTTCCTGATATTAGCCAGATCAGAGGACTGGGTTCTCTCTCCTTCCTCAAGATAAAGGTTAACATCAGGCTGCATAATTATAGTCGTTTGTTCTTCAAATTCTTTAAGTAATGGTTTATAAAAACCCACTGATCTTTTAACTTCAATTTCTGCAATAATCTCATCTATTAAAGTATCTGGATAGCCTCTATTAACAAACTGGTTTCTAAGAAAAGAACATTCCTGGCTAAAAGAAAGAGCTGTGTTACACATACGGACAGCTCTTAGCAACTGACCCTTTATTATTGCTCTCTTCTGCTTAAAAGGGTGCAAACTAGTAAAATGTAGTAGGGAATTGCAGTAGGTGATTTTTCTGAACACCTTAGACAAATAAATCCTAGCATTATTATCTTTACTAAGATTGACATCTAAATAGTCAATCTCTTCAAGGGAAAAACAGTGTGTAAATTTGAGAAAACTAGTCGTATGATTCGTAAATTCAACTAATGAATCAGCCTCTGTTTTGTTACCTTTAAACAAAATAAAAATGTCATCAAGGTAACGTGTATACAGGCATAACTGTTCTTTAAATATAGAGTTTGAAAGAATATATTTGTATTCCCAAAAAGCCATGAAGATGTTGGCTACACTGGCTCCACAAGGGGAGCCCATGGCTACACCTTGTTTTTGAAGAAAAATTTCATCATTAAAGATGAAAACATTGGATTCCAAAACTATACTAATAATTCAGTGACAATGTCAATTTCATTGTTAGTAGCTCCTAGTTCTCGTAGTTTCAACTCAATCCACTCAGTGGCTTCCTGGTGTGGAATTGAGGTGTATAAGTCCACCACATCGATGGTTAGAAAATTGTGAGCTGTATTAAATATGACTTCATTGATGTTACTTAAAAACGTCCAGGAGGCTTTACAAATAGACGGTATATTTTTTATATATTTCAATAAGATGTGATCAATTAATTTTGCACTATTATACGTCATGGAAAACCTCCCATCTACTAGTGCCCTCATAGGTGGATTTTCAAGATTCTTATGAATCTTAGGTATGCCAAACATCACTGGCACTTTAGGAAAGGAGATATCTAGAAAATTGTATAATTCATGATCGATTTTCCCTGCCAGGAACATATCTCTAAGATAGCCTCTTATCCTCCTATGGGCTATATTCATTTCATTAATGGATGAGGGGCAGTACGCAGCTGAATCCAAAACAGTAGACATTTTATCATTGTACATACTGTTATTGAATATGACAAGGCCTCCCCCTTTATCAGGTTTTACAGCTCTTACTGGTAAAAGTTTGAAATCAAATAGAGCTCTTCTCTGCTCCTTAGTAATATTTTGAAAATTCTTAGACCTCACATCATTTTTTATATTTCTGAGGTCTAACTCACAAATATTTTCAAAAACACTTAATCCAGTATGTAAGGGTGGATTAAAAATACTCGGGGTTCTCAGCTCAAATTGAGGTACTAGAATGGAGTTGTTAAACAACAAGTCTAAATTCAGTTTCCTGACATAACATTTTAAATCAATTATTGTTTTTGTCAGGTCAAAATTCGAACTAGGTACAAAAGTATTACCACGAGACAGGATTTCAATAAGTTCAGGTGATAACAAAACGTTAGAAAAATTATAAATTTTAAAGTCACCTTTTAGGTTAGTCTGGATTTGTAAACAAGAATTCTCATGAGTAGTTACAGAACTGATATCATTAGCATAGTTCAATTGTTGCGGACTCTGCTCCTGGTCTGATGAGTCCGTTGTGGAAGTTGCCCTAAAAAATTATTATCATTATTACTATTATTAGGGCAAGTATCAAGGTTACCTTTTCTATTCTTATCATTATTAATATTGCTATTCCCTTTAAATTTAGTATTGCGCCTCGCTTTATTATTGTTAGGATTATTTCCCTCCACACATTGGTCAGAAGGAAATGTTGACAGAATAGTGTTTAATTAAAAGCTCAAGAAGTTGTGCACCCTGACGTTCAAATAGTGCTAATAAATCTGTCAGAAAATCAGCCCCCTGTATAAGCCCCAAAGGGGCAAAGGCAGAACGTAGCCCTTTGGGCACAATGTTTTTGTTCAGACACTGCTGGAAGTAAGAGACTTCCAGCTGTAGTTTTTTTAGTTTCACCAATTTAATATCTAATTTCTTTAAATTGTCTATAATGGAATTCACTGGGTTAAGTTGCACTTCTCCATCCAAGGCCAGTCGTTCCGTAGTTGAAGCTCCTGTAAAAACAAAAGCTTCCAAGTTTTCATCCATTGCGAAATGGTAGGGACGCCATAAGCCCATGATCGTTGTTCCCATCTCTCTGCTGCTCTTCAGCGCTAGGAGTAATGTCTCTGATGTTTAAAGAACTTTGTTGCCTAATAGGGATAGGCTGACCACTTCCAACATTAGTGGAAGAAGTGGTAGATGAATTAACACAGCCCTGCCCCGCAGGTATACTATTCGATGCAGTACTCAAGCTATTCCTGTTTTCAAATGCTTCCATACGTTTATGCAGAGAATCAATTTTCTGCGATAAAGAAAGTAAAATAGAGCCCATGTCAAGTTCTGTATTCGATTGACTGTTGGCATCCGAATGAAATAAAGAAGGTGTACTAGGGCTGCTTAGCCTCACTGTAAGGGAGCCTCTTGGCTTCCATCTACATATCTGGCATTATTGTTAGCCTTTGAAGAAAACATTCTTTTCTCCATTCCCGTTTCATCTTCCAACTGCCAAAGGCAGCATAATCACCGAGTACTAGGCAGTATAACACACAAACAAGAGCGATGCCAGTCTCCCAACAATGGACCTAAGCTACAATCATCAACTTGTGTTCACTTAGATGCCCATGTCAAATGGATATCCAGTACCAAAAATGTGGGGCTGGAGTGGGCAAGCTGGGCTCTCAACATGTCTAAAGAAAATAAGGGTCCTCTCTGAGTGAAGTGCACTCTACATATTTTGTTTTATTAGCAAAATGTTTTTGACTCATAAAAAGGTTTGTTCTTTTAAGACAGAACTTATACATGTGTTGTGGTACAGTGCACATAACATTGTTAATCATTGATATTGAATAAAACTATAAAAATGTTGTAAAAACAAATAATAATACATAAGAATAATTTCTTTACTATCTCTATTGCATTGTAATCTGAAGGGTGTATAAAAGGGTAGATCACACACCCAGTTTTATAGAATAAACAGCACAGATATTTTATATATGTATATACAGTAGTTGCAAAAGTGATGGATATAAAAATGAATTCAGTTTCTGACTTTAATAAAATTTGCATCCCATCATCAAATCTCCCATGCTAAACTAGAAACAGCTAAAACACTAGGAATGAAATAATCAAAATTTAGTTAGGTATACAAAAAACATTTTAAATACAGTTACTGTGAATGCATGACAGAGTCATGATTGGGATTTAACTAATGCAGTTCTGTGGTGGATGTTGTCTGTGTGGTAGCATGAAGCTTTATAATAATACCATTAAAGTGCATAACAAGGATGTTATACACTTTTCTGATATCACAAAGTGCATAACATGTCTATGTTTTTTCTGTTTTCCAAGAGTAATCACTGTGCTGCATGCATTACTGTATACTTATGCATATTATACAGACATATAGCTAAACATTTGTAGCAAGGACCCTAAGAACCTAAATAAAACTATGACGGTGTATAGAGAATATAGCAAAATTGCTCACTGGTGTCACAGAATACAATGCACAGCTATACAGAGCAAGTAAGAGAATATAGCAAAAGTGCTCACTGGTGTCACAGAATACAATGCACAGCTATACAGAGCAAATAAATTGTGAACATGTGAATGCCAAACACAGAGGTGGGTAGTTAATGTAATGTCTGGTAGTATTATAACCAAGAAAACTAGGTGAGGCTGAAAGACAGAGACTGTGTGAAACATATTTCCACAGGATAAATTGACGTGCAGAGGTGAAAGCACTGTTTATAAAGAGAGATGTTCATGATTTTTGTTGTTTTTAGACAGACTGCATGAAAGACACTTTGATTACTGTTTTTTTTTGACTGTGTGAGTGGTGGGACATGGATGTTAGCAGTCTTCATCCATTCAGAAATATCCCGATCCTCTTTACAACTATTCTTACCCTACATCTCCTCATCTTCATTTGGTTAGGTATTCACACACTATTTTTCATCATACAAGGTTATGTATTTCAAAATCACATGCATATTGTAGGTTTGAACTGACTTCCTACTGAAATGCTGACACTCGTAACAGCAAGTGCCAACATACAAAAAATAAAAAAAAAAAAAAATATTGCAGGAGAAAAAATGGATCCGAGACATTGCTCTTCACCTTTAAAATTATTTTTTGCAATAGGGCTACCCCAACCTATACCTTTAACTTTGTTTTTGCAGGAGTGCTGCCCCCACTCACACCCACATACACTGAACTTATATATACCAACTTCAAGAACACTTTTCCTCAGAGAAAAGGGTATATTCCAAGAAAATTCAATCTCGCACTTGGTATATGCAAATCTATTTCTTTTCTGCCATTCAGTCTCCATATTTTGGGACTTGCTTACACACCCCAACATTTCAAATGGTTGCCATTTGTACTGCCTGTATCTCAATCTTCCTGCTTTAGTTGATATACTTTGTCATGCAAACCAATGGCTGTTCTGTCATCATCCCTCCTGGGATGACCCACCACTGCCAACCAAAATGTGACACGGATATCCCACCTCTGGGCAAGTAATCAAGGAGCCTTAATCCTCACCAGTGGGGGAACGTTCAATGGGAGGATGGCAGGTACACACACAGTATTTCCAGATGCAGCTCTCTACATCAAGTGCAATTTCCCATAAAACCACACAGAGATCACAGCCAGTCTCTCTTTTTCCAGAACACCAATAAGACTCCCTACTGACACAGCTATAGAGTTGAGTCCTTAGCCAGGGTTCCGAGCCAAGTCCTCCAACACTCTCTCTGTCCAATCAGTGCTTCATGTCCCAGCTCAAGTAGCTGACACAAACATAGTCTGAGATTTGATTTGCACACTCACTCACTCACTCCTGAGAAAAGCTGGCACAGGTGTGCTAGCTATCCCCCTCTTGCCCAGACCATAAGGTAGTTTTCACTGCCACCAGAACCCTTCTGCCAGTTACCTTAAGGCTCTTCCAAGGGTAACCAATATACTGAGTGAAATTAATAAAAATGGTAGTTTGACAGCTGTTAGGAGTGGCCCTCACAATGTCACAAGATAAATATGCAAGTAATCTCAAAACTTAAATATCTCTACAAAGAGCAGCCACAATGAAAGGTTTAAATATATTTAATAATAAAAGAACACGACAATACTAAATATATATTCACAGTGACATCAGAGTTCAAAATCACAGGAAATATTTAAAACAACATTAAAGGACAGTCTGAAACAAATAAAGAAAAATAATATATAAACTAAGCTTCACTATATTCCTGACTGAATCTAAAAGAAGTATACTATTCCCTAGTAACTTACTCAATAAAGCAAGGCAGATGATGTGGTGAATGGTTCTTCTTGTTGTCAGGTTCAAGACAAAATACAGAATGCTCCGTCTCACTAAGAGACTTCTCAAAATAATATCTAAAACATTACTTAGATAGCTTGCAGAATGACATAATTTCAGATGGGCGTGGCCAAGGATGAACACAGGATAGCAGCAGTTTTCTTCAGCTCCACCAATTTCACAGCACTGACAGGAAATAATTACTTTAAAAATTAATTTATGAAGTAATTTTCTTTCTAAATACGTTTGGAATATCTGTTTCTTGAATAATATCTAAAAAAGAAAGAAAATTTCAATAATATTCCTGTCAGAAAACACTTTGGAAATTTCTCTGTCAGCACCTCTGTTTGAAATGAGTTCCAGTAAGACAAATTCTCAAGATTCCAGCATCAAGAAAGAGCTTCAGTCTCTGATATCTACAATTCAGCAACTTACTACCAAAATGGACAAACTGGATACTAAAATTGATAACTTCATAGAAAAAACTACAAAACAAATAGATTTGTTACATCTAGACTTGCAACAACAGAAGACTCAGATTACAGGCATAGAAGATACTGTAAATGACATGGAGAATAGAATCCAAGAAGAAGAAATCAACATTGAGTTTTTGTTGAAACAGAACACACATCTACAAACTAAACTTGATGACCTGGAAAATAGATCTAGGCGCAATAATATTAGGATTTTTGGACTGCCAGAAAATATAGAAGGTAACAATATTACTTCTTTTTTAAATACATGGCTCCCCAAAACTTTAGACTTGCCAGAAGCATTTTCTTTTGGTATTGAAAGAGCCCATAGATCCATATCTAATTTTAACTCTAACAAAAAGTATCCTAGATCAGTTATAGTTAGATTTCTATCATCCTATGACAAAGAGATGGTACTTAAATCTGCATGGGCTAAAGCACCTGTTAAAATTAATGAGGCAACTGTGCGTTTTGACAATGACTATTCTTCCTTGGTAATAACTAAAAGAAAAGTTTTTCTGCCATTAATAAGAGAGCTTAAGAAAGCACAGTTTAAAACCTACCTTCTGTTTCCTGCCAAACTAAAAATCTTTCTACCTGATGGCCCTAGAATTTTTGAAGACTTAGACTCTGCATTGTTGTATATCAAAAAAAATAAGATTTTGGATAAAATAGAGGAAATGGAATGGGCTAGTCCTTCATTAAAGAGGTTGGCAACAGAAGCTTCTTGGAAGACTTCAGAGAGGAAAAAGAGACTAAAAAACAAATGACTTGTTCTATGTTTTTTCTTTTTTTTTCTCTCTCTCTCTTTTTTTCGTCACTATTAATCTCTTTAAATACAGTTACTGCATCTCCAGAAAGCCACAAATATTCTGAAAAAGATTTAATCAAAGTTATTTTCTGTGTACAAAGAACTGTTTTTGTTTTATAAATAGTCAAAATATCTGAGGAACAAATAACAAGCTATCAATCAACTTATTTGTCTTTGTGATAAAGAGACCCAAGGTTAGTAATTTGATACATTTTTTTTCTCTCTTCATGTTTTAAATAATGACATTCTTTTTAGATTAAGCATTCAGTAAGGGGTGGGGGAGGGCAGGGAGAGAAGTATGATGAAAATATGATATGTGGAATAATAACTTATTAATTCTTTTTTTAAAAAAAAAAGTATATATGCTGTTTAAATACTGTTGCTAATTATTTTGCCATGATTCTATTGCTTATACTTGTTTATAAATAATCTGTCATGATTTAATTACTAATAATTAGAACTAAATAGTAGTAAATAATATGTTTCATATCTATCTTTATTAATATAAACAGCAAGTAATATTCCACTGTAGATACCTTATAGCTTCCTTTTTTATCTTTTCTCTTTCTTCTCTTACTCTCTTTTTATTTTCTACTCTCTTTTTTTTCTTTTCTCTCATAAGTGCATTTACATGCTTTTGATAATACTGATACATGTATATAATAAGATTTGTATAAAAAATTGAATTGGGGCATAAAAAATTAGTTGTATTATATATTAATAACTGTGGGCTTAGTTTCACTGTCATAGAGACTGTAATAACTTGTAAAATACTTTGTGAAGGTTTTACTCTGTTTAGCTTCATTTGTATTGCTAAATGAATGTCAGTCACTTGCATTTATTAAAATTCCCGCCAAAATGTTAAGGGAGACAATTTGGGATGTGGGTTACCTCGTGAATAGTGTCCTTGAGTTGTTTTAAAAGCTTCAACACTCAGAATTCACGCAGAGAAGCTGAATGCAGTAAATTTGAACTTTGACCCCTGAATTCACACTGACACATCGCAGATTCAAGAAGAACACTCTACCAGGAAGTAGAACTGCTGCAAATGCGACTCTGCGATGGAAAATGAACTCTATAACATTTAAATGTGAGTTATTTTTTTATAACTACTTACTTATTCATGTTATAATTTATAAAATATGAAAGTTATAATGATTTTAAATGATTCAGTATCCCATAGTAAGCAAGTGTCATATTTTAGAAGGCATAGAAAGTAAAACATATATACATATGTTTTTGAATGTTTACATGACTGCAACATATTAATGTATGTAAATACTTATGATTTAAATATATATAATACTACAATTCATTTGACTTATCTAACTGACAAGCATAAATATCATTATGATTTTATCTTAGAAGAAGTTGTCATGTGACATATTTTAAAGCAGCAGTTCAGATAAACAAAATACAGATGGCTTTATTCACAATGATTTAAGTATATCTGGGAATTTACATAGCTATGCAGTATGATTTGTAATCATATCTATGAACATAAATATTTTATTTAACTGGCAATAATAAGTATGAGAAAAAAGCTTTGATGCAAGTAATTTAAAGTCTTTTAGAAGCTGTTAACTGCATTTCTATGACAGAAAATAGGAATATCCTAATATATGTAATGTCTGAACCATAACAGCCTAAGTTATTGACTCTAAATGAACATAAGAACTTATTTTTACAAACTTTGAATAAATTAATATGTAGATATGCCCCCTTTTTTTTTTTTCTCTCTCCCTTTCACTTCTTTTCTTTCTCTCTCTCTTCTTGGTCCTCAATATCAAGTTTATTTGAATGCTATTTGATTATAAATGTAGTATACTAAATAGATGTACATAGTAGTATGAATTGTTTCTAAAAGTTCCTATTTGTTTATATGATGCTGATTTATCAAATGTTTAACTTTGTCTTACTAGATAATCTAATTGAAAGAGGTTAACTTTAGTTAATAACAACCAGTATTAAATTGATAAGGTGGCAGCTGAGGTACTGCTGCTTAGGGTAGGGGGTTAACTTGAGTGGTATGTGCTACTCAAAGTTGGAGTTTTTAACTCCAGGCTGGGTGCAAGATTTAATCCTTATATTATTTTCTTCTGTTTACTGTTGTTTGTATATAGTTCTGACATCCACAATACATTTTATAAACTCATTGTCACTACAAACAAAAACGAAGCTTATACAAAATACCATAAGAGTTTCAATAAATACAGCTATATTTAAAGGTACACCTAAAGGAGGAGGTATAACATTACTTATTTTGTTAATTGTTATTCTGATTATAAGTTTTATATGTTTTAAAATGCCAAATGACTTCTCTAAAAGGAATTTCTTTAAACATTAATGGACTGAATAATCCATGTAAAAGGGCAAGCTTAATGAGATACATTAATTTACATAAGGCCAACTTAGTATTCCTTCAAGAAACACATCTCCTGAAAAAGGATATTGATAAATTAGCCACTAATAAATATACAGTATTGGTTAGTTCAGAGCACACTCAGAAAAAAAGAGGAGTGGCTATTTTATGGAATAAAAGTATGCCCATACCTAAAACTATTAAGTCTTATGAAGATGATAAAGGAATGTTTTGTATGGTTACAATACAAATTAATGGAAAGACATATACATTAATCAATGTATATTGGATACCAGAAATTGGTATTAATACAGTGAAATACCATCTTAATAAGATCATATCATTCTCTATAGGAGATATTATTTTAGCAGGTGACTTTAATTGTATCCTACATGAAAAAGATACTACTACTATAGGAAAAAGGAAAATTACATATAATGCAAAACATTTAAAGGATTTTGTTAATTCTTATCATTTGAATGATATTAATAATCAGATTGACTCAAAATCATTACCATACACCTTTTTTTCTAACAGATATAAAACCTATTCAAAAATAGATAGAGTCTTTATTTCTAACCAGATGGTAACAGAATTAATTAATTCTAAAATCATTTTGTGTCCTATATCAGATCATAATTCAATTGTCTTTGAGTTCATGATAAAAAATACTTACAATGTTCAGATCAAAAGGATACCAGCATACTTAACTCAACTAAAAGACTATAAAGATTATATACTTTCAGAAGTGCAACATTTTTTAGGCATAAATAATACTCCTGAAGTCTCCATTGTTTATGTTTGGGATGCTTTAAAATCATATCTATATGGACAAAGTATCAGATGGTATAATAATAAAAGGAAATCTTGGGATAAGGAATTATTAGATATTCAAAGTAAATTAGACTCTTATAAGCATAATAATAAAGAAAATATTATGGACAAAAAAGTAATTGAAGAAATAAACAAACTAAATGAGAAATACAAAGAAATTTTAACTCATAAAGTTAAAATAACTTTAGAGAAATACAAGTTTTTGTCTTACTCAATAAGTCCCAAATACTTACATAGACTTAAAAATAAAACAAAAAGGTTGAATAAGCAAAATCATATTAAAGACATTTTCTCTCTAAGAAAAAAGAAGAATGTTTCTAGTCTACCAGAAATATTAGATGAATTTAGAAATCACTTTCACAAAATTAATCATAATAACATTAACATGGAACCTAAAGATAAAATAAAGAAATTTATAACTACAAACATGAATAAAAAACTTAATAAACAACAGACTAAATTATTGGATACAAATATTTCATATACAGAGGTTGTTACACAAATAAACAAGCTTAAATCAAACAAAGCACCAGGTAATGATGGTATCATACCAGAGATATATAAAATTATTTCTAAAAGTACATACTCATTAATACATAAGGTTTTTATTTTGGCCCAAAATGAGTTAATAACTCCCCCATCCTGGCAATACACATTTATTTCACCAATTTTAAAACCCAATAAAGATCCAACTAGATGCACTTCATATTGACCTATTTCATTACTTAATGTTGATTATAAAATGTTTATGAGTATTTTTGCTGATAGATTGAAGACAATCATCCCAGGCATTATAGATATAGATCAGACAGGCTTCATTGTAAATAGAAATACTTTTGATAATATAAGGAGAACTCTAACATTAATTGATTTTGCAAATAGGAGAAAGTATGATTTAACACTTATTAGTCTCGACATAAGTTCAGCATTTGATTCAGTAAGTTGGGACTACTTGTTTATCTTACTGTAGTGCACAAACTTTTCAGATGCATTTGTAAATCTGATTGAACATTTATATAAAGGAGCATTGGCTTACATTAAGATAGGAACATATGTCTCACAAAAAATACCCATTTTAAAAGGTACAAAACAAGGGTGTCCACTCTCTCCATTATTATTCACTTTAATAATGGAGCCTTGGGCTAATCTGATCAGAAACAGTACTGATATAGAAGGATTTGATATAGATAAAAATACAATATCTGAAGTTCAACTTTTTGCAGATGATGTTCTAATTACATCCGCAGGATCTAATTCTTCTATGCAGTCGCTATTTGATAAAATTATGAAGTTTAAAAATATTTCTGGTTTAATATTCAATGAAGAAAAAACTAAAATACTACCTATATATACACGAAAAAAATGTTCTCATTAGTGATTTTAGTAAATATATACCCAATTCAGGTCAGATAACTTACTTAGGTATAATATTAACTAAGGATATCAAATCTATTATACATAATAATTATAATACCCGTCTTCTTAATATACAAAATCTTTTCAATACCTGGAATATGTTTTTTTTACTATGGAAGAGAGACTTACAATTATTAAAATGATAATATTCCCTAAGATGTTATACTTAATACAATCAATAATACTCCCACCTACAAAAATAATTATCAAGAAATTGAATACACTAATGTTAAATTTCTTATGGGCACCTAACAGACCTAGGATTGCATTAAAGAAACATACTAATAGCTGGTCTCAAGGGGGCATTTCTTTTCCAGACTTTAACTTATATACTATCTCTTCCATTATAAAAGTTATTACTTTGTTAATAGATCAGTCATATGTTGCAAAATGGAAAGATTACTGGGAACTAATTAGTATTCACTTCATGAAAATCTCTTTAACACATAAAAATATGATTGTAAATAACTCCATGTTATGGTTACTAAAAGAATTTTGTACTTCACCTATTACACCAAAATATATAGTTAGTTATCCATTAAACATTATTATTAGTTATCATAATTTTATATTCATGCATCCTAAGTATAAGGAATGGAATTTTATTATATTCCCTATAATGTATACACAAGGTATGCTTTTGTCATCCACTTCTGAAAGAACTCATTTAGTCACAGAAAATGATCTAAAGTACTGGTATCAGTTGCTATCTGATAATAAAGTTAAAAATTTAGACTTCTTAAAACAAGAATTTGATCTGAGAGAAACTTATTGGTTAGAAGTTCAGACCTTTAGACAACATCTTATTAATAAAATTGATTTAATGTCTATAACAGTTAAAGAATCTATTCCAACACTGATTGATTACTTGATATTAAATTTACAACATAAAGTTTCTGATAAAGGTAAGCTTTCATACATACATAAAATTATCAGAGAAGAAACTTATTACAGTGTAGATACCTATTGGAATTATTTCACTTCCATTAATGGTGAATCACCAAATCAACAAGATAAACAATATATATTGGAATCTGCCTATAAAACTACTTCTTCCATTATTTGGAGACTTTTTACTTGGAAATTATTACATAAATCCTTTTATACACCTTTGACGATGAATAAAATAAATAATAAAGACAATCTATGTAAAAGATGTAATGTAGAAATTAATGCTGATTGGGCACATATGTTTTATGACTGTATAAAATTGAAAGAATATTGGAAGTCAATCAATGATTTTTTGCAGGCTCTTTTTACAGATAATTTCATTATTTCTAAATCTCTTATATTATTCAACACTCCTGTTCCTCAAAGTGTTAAAAAGGTTAAGCTTCCCTTGTTATGGTCTATTCTAGCAGTGGCTAGAAAAATAATAACCAGAAATTGGATTTCAGATACTCCTCCTTCGTTTAATGAATTTAAAAATGTTATGACTGTAGTGTGCCATATGGAATTGATGACAATAAAATCAAGAACTACTAGAAAAACATCTTACTATATTATATGGGATACTTTACAAAATCTGTTAAAAAAATCTTAGCTTCAATAGCATGGTATTTTAGTTTAATTAATTGATTTGATTGTAGTGGATGTCTTTGTAAATACTTTGGTTATTTTATTGAATGTTATAACCATTTCTATTTTAATTACTTGTATAAAATTGTTATGATATTTATTTTGTATGTTAAAAACAATAAACTTGTTTTTAAAAAAAAAAAAGAATGACAATTTCTAGTCATCTGACTTCTAGTTCTCACGCATACCCCCATTGCTGGCAGCATTTAGCATCTACCTGTAAAAATACACATACAAGGGCTTTTGCTTAGACCTTTGGCAGGTGCTAGAAGTCATAAAACAATTGCATTCCTTCATACATCCAGAGTAGCAATTAGCTCACCCCAAAGACAATGTAGATGCTTCCTAGTACAGACTTTTATGTCTCTGGATGCATTGAAACCTGTGAGATAGGTCTTTATGGCCTAGCCGATAAAGTGATTAATTTCAGATATTTTCCTAAAATTTGCTGGACTGAGGTTAACCTCCTATATCCCAGTTTCCAGATACATTTAAACAGTTACAATAGTGCATGTACATTTCTATTTTTGGCAGTAGGCACACTGTAGTTGCATTTCAAACACAGCACTTTACAAATACCCTTTCAACACACACGTTTGTACAAAGCAGTTTGATATACACGACATATATTTCTAATACATTTGTAACACAAGCATCTTGTATAAATCATGTCAATATTCACCAATGACATATAATTATTTACAAAATTCCAGCTAGCTGTGCTGGCAGTACCTCCTTTTGTCACACCTCCTCCCATGCTTCTTTTTAATAATCAGGAGTATTGAATTACCTTAAATGTTCCTTACTCTCTAATACTACTTATGTCCTTTTTTGTGTGAATGTATACTTCCAGGGCTGACAAAAGTGTTTGCATTTCACTGGCTTTGTTACTCAAAGTGGCACTATGACACTGCCTTTCAACCACACAAATCTTTCCTCTATAGTCTTGTTCCTCATTTCAACTCCCCTGGTTTAACTCTTAGCTCCTCTCTACTTTGTTTGGGTAGTTATACTGCATGAATCATCATTGATAAGTTATAGGTCTGATGGCCAGTTTCTCATATTGTGTACATCTTGCTCCTTTTGAATGGCTAAACGTTTCCTTGTGAAATCTATCTTTAGCTGTGTGTTCTTCATATTTTCTGAAGCTACATGCATCTCCCTCATCATCTTCTTTTGGCTGTTCCCATTAGGGGTCACCACAGCGGATCACCTGTTTCCATTTCTTCCTGTGCTCTGCATCTTGCTCTTTCACACCAACCACCTGCATGTCCTCTCTCACCACATCCATAAACCTTATCTTAGGCCTTCCCCTTTTCCTGTTACCTGGTAGCTTCATCCTTAGCATCTTTTTCCCAATATACTCAGCACCCCTCCTCAGCACATGTCCAAACCAACATAATCCTGCCTCTCTGGCTTTGTCTCCAAACCTTCCAACCTGGGCTGACCCTCTAATATACTTATTCCTAATCCAGTCTACCCTCATCACACCCAGTGCAAATCTTAACATCTTTAACTCTGCCACATCCAGGTAAAACTCCTGCGTTTTTGTCAATGCCACTGCCTCCAACCCATATAACATAGCTGGTCTCACTGCCCACTTGTAGACCTTCCCTTTCACTCTTACTGGTACTCGTCTGTCACAAATCACTCCTGACACTCTTCTCCACCCACTCCATCCTGCCTGTACTCTTCTTCACCTCTCTTCCACACTCACTATTACTCTGAACTGTTGATCCCAAGTACTTAAACTCATTCACCTTCGCCACCTCTACTCCTTGCATCCTCACCATTCCTCTGTCCTCCCTCTCATTCACACAGACATATTCTGTCTTAGTCCTGCTGACTTTCATTCCTCTTCTCTATAGAGCATAGCTCCACCTCTCCAGGGTCTCCTCATTCTGTTTCCTACTCTTATTATAGATCACAATGTCATTCGCAAACATCATAGTCCACGGGGACTCCTGTCTGATCTCATCTGTCAACCTGTCCATCACCATTGCAAATAAGAAGGGGCTTAATAACTGCATCCCATTTTCCTTCCACCATTTTTAAAACATTTTGTTGTGTCTATGCTTAGCATTTCTTGTACCTCCTTATTTTCTTAGAAAGGTATTCATTTAGTCCTTTCCCTCATGGTGTACATTTATCCTATGTATTAATAATAAATGAGCTATTAAGAAAATCTATACAACAGATAGTTAGAGGATACCGCCTTTGCTTTACTTATGAAGATGTATCACTCATGCAGAAGAGTCTGTTAACCACTGTTGTTCATTTTGTAATTTTGCAATAACTCCTCATTGCTATTCAAAATGTATAAGCTGACTGGACAGCTGAACTAGTGTGCCCATTGTAAGTCGAGCATATACCAACAGAAAAACGTCTGGCTACTGAAGTACCATTGAGTGGCTAGACTTTCTACTGGCATATACTTACAGGAAAGAGCAAAATACAAAAGAAGTCAGGTATGATCTGCAAAGAATCAGAAATGTACCTGATTTTCCTTCTATTTCTGCATTGTTTCTCTTAAAATCTTGGCAGTTAAAAAAAAAAAAAAAAAAAAAAAAAAAAAAAAGCAATGGGGATTCTCTCGTTTCCATTGCTTCTCCTGCACTGCACCAATGTACTGTGTGAGTGTGGGAACTTAAGTCTCATACATATGTGCAGTACCACAGTAAACAGGGAAGAATGCAGAGGAACAAAACAACACCCTTATGCAAAGGCATTAGTTAACAAAGGTAAACAATTTCTTTCTTAAATAATATCATTGTGCAATAACAATAATCCACTCCAGTTTGTGGATATATCAAGATTTACACTCAGATGGCTTAGTTCAATCACTCGGGCTTCACCCCACACCAACCATAGGCAAATCCTGATATACCAATGCACAGTCATGGATAATTGCTTATTTATTGGTTTAAAATTAGGCAGGCAAAATTAAACAGCAGCCACTACCCAAATACATAGCATTGTTTTTCTCCATGTTACATGTTTACAACAAAAGTACGAAAATATATAAAGCGTTTCTTTTTTTTTTTCATTTCTTCACAGTATACAAAACACACATGCAAAGAATTATTATGAAACACTGGCTAATTAGCTTCCTTAAATCAAATCTATTTTTTCATCTTGTCTACTCAAGTCTTTTCCAAGATACTTCATCATAGCTCATTTTGTTAGTGTGACCATTTTACATGAATAGCAGCACTAATTATATTATTTCTAATGAATTACAATTATATTTATCATTATCATTGTGATGCATGTATTCATCCATTTGATTCTGAATACAAGTCACCAACTTCAGTTGTATTATTGTTCCAGCATTTTAATTTGCATCCATTTTCCATCTGCTCCATGAAAGGCTTTGTGATAGTTTACATGAAAGTTGAATAACAATAAATGGATTTTAATGTGTTTCTCCAATGATTCATTTGGTCTTAGCTCTAATTAAATAGATTTTTACACACTGCATACCAGTACAAAAGGGCCTGTTATCTTATATAAACTGGTGCAGTAGTTAGCAGGTTCAGATGACTACAGAATGCCAAATATAAACTGGGACACCAGTATCCTCTGTTGTCCACTTGCAGACAGCTTGCTCCAGGCACAGATGAAGCTTCAAAAGACATTTGCATTTTTCCATGCCTCTAGCAATTTGCAAATGTGGCCCTGCTTGCTGTATCAATGTCTTTGTCTGCTATTAGTAATTCTGGAGAAAAGACTTCATTGCCTCGAGTTGGTGCATATGAAATGTTGCTTCAACTAGCTTACAAAGTTGGCAGGTGCAGTGAGAAGCTAATGGCTCCCAAAGGGACTATACAGGACAAGGTGAACAGAGAGACTGCAAATGAAAAAAATAAAATAGCACTTATACTAAGGCAGAGAAAAACAAATGCTGAAAGGAGCAGAGTAGAAAAAGGCTGGCTCTGCAACTGCACTGCGTGTCCTGTGCTTCTTAACAATATGACATGCTCATAGGCATGGACTATGCTATTTCCCAAGAAATAAGAAACACAACAGGCAATAAAACATTCTCAGCTGATGAAAGCTCAAAGTGCAGCAGTTCATTTGTAAAAAATTGTTTTATTTTAGCTAAAGGTGCATATCTAGTCATTTATTGCTGGGTTCTGCTACTTGAGAAATAACAATCATAAGACAGATAAAACTATGAAGCACTAGATAGATCAGTAGTCACTTTAACGTTCTGGAAGGATGTACGAGTCACACTTCATATCTGCCGTATCTGTAAATTCAAGGCTGTGAGCTGATGACAGCTGACTTACTAAGCTTGCCCACTGGTGTGGATCCAATGTCTGTTTTTTGACACTTTTGGTTGTGGTGCAGAAACATGCAATGAATGTCAGGCAGTCAGTAGATGTCAGAGGGTATGGTCCTTCATGAAGGAAGGGTGCAGGAACTTGCTCCCTGCTGAAGAACAGTAGGGAAACAACCATTTCTGGCACTCAACAGGGAAGCAGCAGACATCTGGCATCATGCGTTTCAGGATTTCAGACATAATAGCATCACTGCATGTCTGCAGTCACCTTTGGAGGCAGATATGAAAACAAGTCAACTGTCTTAGTGTCAGAGCACAGGTCACTTTCAAAGATCTACCATTCAGCAAGCCATCCCAAATGGATTCCCCAATGGAATAAGGTCTTTCAGAGATTAAACCATAATTTCCATGGCAGAAACACATCACAAATATGAGACAACATCAGAGAATACAAAGTTAACTGTTACATCAATGTGATAAAGTGATGAACAACTTAACAGAAACAGCAGAAATGTGCAAATATCAGCACAAGGCAAGAAACTAACATACACCTCACAATTCTTTGCACTGCATTCACAACATATACAAGAGAGAATTTTTTTCTGCTGCAGATATAAGTACAGTAAATGAGTTAAATATTTTAGTTACAAATCTAAGCATGTGGCTACTGAAAACCTCCATATTGAATCGCTAGTGCTGAGCATCTTGCAACACATGCAGACATGACCACCATCATCATCAAAAGCTTCTGTTCTGTTTTCAGGTTGCCTTTCCTATCTTTTTTTCCCTTCTTGACTTTCCTGTAAACCCTTTCCTGTATGTATCCATCCCATTTACCAGTCTTAAGTCCTTTCAACTTGTGATATTTTCATAACTCTATTAAAGCATACATAGTAGGCTATGGCTAATCAATACTTCAGAAACTCAGATAAACCAGGACAGCAGGGAAGGACATAAAAAGGGCTTCACATTCTTCATTTTTGTGTGTACTGTATGCACTTGCTGAATGAGGGCAGCAATTTAATGCTCAGGTAAATCTATCACATTGAAATACATGTTCTTATATCAGTGAGGGCCGGTTAAGAACAGAAGCAAGTTGGCACTTTTTTCAAACTTAAGTTGACTGGCATCATTAAAAGATCAAAATACATCTTTTAAACACAGTAAGTGGCTTTAAGTAGGGCAAAGATTTTACTAGCTGTAAATATTAGAAAACAAATACTGAAAGCTCATGGTTGTACATGACAGAAAGGTAACACTTAGCCATAGGAACTCAAAAGTGTTTTGCTTCTGAAGGAGGGAAAGCATACGAGATAACACATTTCACACAACTAGATCTGTGCTTAATGTTCAAGTCAGCAGAAGAAGCAAAAATGGTTCTACATACAGGGAATGTTAACAACGTGGATAGAAATGTGACCCTGCCTGTATAATTACTTGTGAAAAGTATTGCTCTGGTTGCATAAAAATGGAAGGCAGCAGCAGCCCTGTGGAAAACAAAAGGTTGAGGATAAAGTTTCTTGCTTGGGTTATCAATATGAATAGCAATCCAGAGACTGAATTATCCCAAAGTAAAAAGTAAAGAATGACAATATTGTGACAGCTGGTATAGGATGAGATATCGGAGGGACTTTGTATTTTGCACATTAATTATTGTGTAAATAAATTGGTGTGAGGGCACTAGCTTAGCTCAAGTGCCAAGGTATGTGGAACAGCACAGATGTCTAGGCTGGAAGACATGTAGATAAAGAATAAGTAATGAGAGATTCCAGAATATATTCCCGACTTTGTGACCATTTCCTTTGTTCAGCTCCTATGCAACATATGGTGATATATGAGTTACCACAAATAATTTTACTTAATGGATAGTTTCACTTATTATCTTAGATCTTGACTCTATTCCAAATAATAACCAACTAGAATGCAGCAGTACAGGGCTACTACAAGGAGCTTGGATTGGACGCAGACAGTAAACTAGATAGTATTATCATTTGTCTTCTTACGAAAATACTGAGACTCTTACATTTTGTTCTGGAATGATGAAAAAAGGTAAGTGATTACAGGAGAACAATGAATTCTGAAAATCACTTTCTCCTTTAAAGTTAAATTTTTGCAGGGGAAGCTCCCTGCATCCCTAATGTGGTAGATATATACCCTCACTATTTGCGTACACTAACTCTGAGATTGCCAAACCTAAGAGAAAAACAGCAATTTCAGAGTTACTATGTACGACTTGATATACACTAATTCTGAGATTGCCAAATCTCAGAGAAAAAACAGTGGGTCCAGATGTACTGTCAATGTATATCCTCTCTCTATTTTGCTGTTTTAGCACCCATGCTAATGAATAGTGGAATTAAAAGTGGTCACCTTCCCATTTACTATGTTCACTTTAAAGAAACATAACTTGCCAAACTTGGTCATGCTCTCCTTTGTAAAATGTTTTCATTGATATACATGATGAACTTTTATTTAGACATTTATTAGCCAGATATGGCAGCTGAAGCCACTCAGAATAAATGCCTGTTTTCTGAGATGGCCACTTTCCCTTGTCTGCATAAAAGACAAGAGTCCCATTGGTAGAATCAAATTCAGAGTCAGAAAAACACTCTCTGCAAGTAGGACCAGGTGCAAGGCAGGAAATGATACAAGTAGACAAAAAAATGCCAGCACCAAATGCAGTAAAAAGCACAATATAAGACTAATAAATTAAATACATAAGTATTTTATTAAAGTATAATGTACATCCCAGACCGGTTTCAGCCAACAGGCTTTCCTCAGTGGGAATGAAAGTAGTCAACCTCAGGACAACAAGCTAAAGCTTGTGGGCTGGTCGTAGCCTTAATTATCAGTGCAAACTTATCAGACCAATAGGAAGTGCACTCCATCCTCCTTTCTGCATACAGATTATAAAAACTGCATCGCTGTCTTTCTCTCTCTATTTTTTGTTTTGTGCAACCTGGAGAAATGTTATTGCATTTTAAGAGACACTACAGTGGTAGGAGGTATGTGAAGTGGTTCACGGATTCTTTTCAGTCATGTCCCAAATTCACAAGCAAGTACAAATATAAAACATTAGGATTTTGACACACTTATATGTAGTACACGAAATAGTACATGGATCACAGCAGTAGATTATTTTAGCATTTTACACTCTCTTGTATATACTGATTTATATATTGAGGGATTATACAAACAGGTACACAAATTGTACACTGAGTTGCACAAAACTACACAGTTTCTGTACATATTTACACAAAGACTGAAATGCACTATGTTATATATTTTAGTACCAAAATCTGTGATGAAAGAACTTTTTGCATACAATCTATACATAGTTTATACAAGAATTTATACAGCAATATTTAGCAAGCAGTAGTAACAGAAGAAAGTCAAAAATGTATCGTCTATTTGCATTTATTGAGTTTAACCAGGATCGCTGAAAGAATGACATTTCTGAGAATCTTTTAGCAGATATTAGAATAGTAGAAAGTTGGTTTGTTGAGTTAAGGCATTTATTTAGTTTTAGACATAATGGTATAGTGGGGTTCAATTTCTGTGGTGAAGGATATGAATCAAAATATTTTGCTTTCAATAATTTGCAGAAAATGTGTGTTTTTACGAAATTAAAGTAAGACCTATTATTTGGAAGTGATTATTTTTTATGATTGGTAAGCGCATTCACAGCAACTGCTCTCCTAGTTTCTATGGGTAACAGTTGTAGGAGAATCTTAGCTGATTTAAAATATTGTACATAGTTTTTCTAAAAACTGGAAATACAGATATGGATCTATCCCCAGGCTTGGGTATTATTTACATTTATTGTAACAAGGGAGTTGCTATATGTGGAGGCATAGTGCTGGTATACTCAGGGTTAACCAGTTCCACTGCTGTTAGATGCATTTCTCAAGGAATGCCTCTAAATGTCTGTGTGAGCTGCTTGAGTTTGATACAGTAATACTGTCATCTGCACAGGCAATGCAGATCTCAGTACATAAGCTTGAATCGTATTAAAATGAAATGAATTCAATGAGAGTATGAGCAAATCAGCTGACATATGTCTGGATCTCGTATTGAAATGGGCTTTAGGCTAATATATTGTTCTTGTTTGGTAATCACTTCAATCTGTCTTCTGCTTATTTTATATCAGTCCTCAAAGCACAAATTTTAAACAGTTCTCACTGGTATTGGGAAGTTGTTAGCAATGAGAAATATAGGGAAACAATAGATGCAGAGACATCAGTACTTTATAATAAAAGAAGACAAAAAGGAATATGATATTAAAAAAAAAAAAACGCACTTTTCTAATACTAAAAAGAAAAGTAGTGACATTCCCAAAGGATCTAAGATGAATTAATGATAGCAGGAACACCACATTCTGCTTAATTATATGGAAAAATCAACAGTAACTAGATAAATGCATACAAGCACTTTCACTGAAAGGATTTCAGGGATGGGTAATTTCACCCTGCACTCCCATGTGAAAAGCCTTACCTTCCCAATACCACTTCACTTAAAAATGCTAACCCTGTTGTCATATTACCACAATGCCACATGTTTTTCCCATTCCTGGTCTGCAAAATTTTCAGTGATGAAAACGCTGCAGTCAAAAGCAGTCAAACTGAACCTGTGGTTCAAAAGCAAGTAGTTCACAAACCTTCCTTGCTCATTCACTTACTTCCCATTGTTCCAAAGCAAGGCAAATTAGCATGGATTACAGACCTCAAAGAATAAACCTCCAGAGCTTGGTACAACTGCAGTGCTACTTGTTGTAAATAATTTAGTCCCATCCTGAAAGCTGTACTTGTGTGCAAATTACTTGTCAAGCCATTTGCTAACGACACAAGTGCTGTGGAAGAAAAGGATCATGGAGACGGATTAGAATGCAATACTGTCTTCATAGCCATAAAACAGTTATTTGCATACTGCAATACTGTTATTACTAAATGAGGAATGAAACTGTATAAAACAGAACAGACATGGATCATCATCAAGGTGCAGTAATTGAGGGGTCATGATGCAGGGAGGGTAAAGTGGGACTGTGGGACGGATGTTTTCCTGAACCCTTGTAATTCACAGAGCTAACTGGTACATATGCACCACAAAGGACACTGCTAACAGGATCACCCAATCAGATAAGCACTTCCAGTGAGTGGTGGTCCATTCCCCAAGACTCTACTATTTTACTCTGTACAACCTAAGCACAGCAGTATAAGTGGCTGGCATTCTGTGATCCTTGACATCTTCTAGAATGATGGACTTCATCAAAGTGCTGTTTGCCAATTTGTGTCTTTTCCTCAAAGCATACACCAAGACTTTGTGTATACCATATTTAGCAGGAATAAAAATACATATGGGCACGTGTGGGTGTGTGTGTACATGCGTACATGTGTGCATGTGTGTACCCCATCTGCAATTGTGTACTGAGCTGCAACCACTCAAAATAATGCAGAGTAATAGAAGTGAGAGATGGAAGTACTAAGAAATCTGTATGTGCATTTACTAAAATGTCATATGAATGTCACTCATTTCAGGAGAGAGGAACTAATGGAACAGATGTAGCAAACAACACATGCAATTAGCTTTAACCACATAGGACATAATGAAAAAAAGATAGACTACACTGGGAAGGATAACCTAGAATTTATAAAATTAGAGAGCAGAGGAATGACTCTGCAGACAAATACACAACCATGCCATAAAATTGCTACGGCATCAAACATTTAGGCCCTTGAGCATGCCTCAGGCTTTAGAATTCTGCACAGTGTTTCTCGTCATCCTATCTGATTCAGTAAACTTCTCATTTTATCAAAAGTAAAAGTAAAACAAAAAATAAATAAAATAACAGTGCAGAAATGAACCCTGAAATCACAAATGACCAGACTTCATTCCTGAAGGTGCATGCTCTGAGCATCTAAAATTTGTGACAACTCATTTGTTACATCAGAAGAGAATGGATATATTTATATATATATATATATATATATATATATATATATATATATATATTATATATTATTTTTTTCCTCCCCATTGGCAAACAGCCTGATTCCACAAAAATATTTCTTATGCAATTGCCTTGCAAAATCAAAATTCAAGATTGTTTTTCTTTTCTAAAGTCTTCTTACTTAGTTCTAATATAGAATATATGAATGCCACAACAAAAGTTTCTATAATGTCCCTGTGAAAGAAATGCTGTAATTTTATGTGCAAGACACACCAAGTATTCAGTGATCATGGGTTGATTTTTCAAACATGAAATAATTTAAATGCCTTTAATGTGACCTGTGTAAGTTGTATCACTAAGTATATGATGACACTCTGGAAGAAACTTGATACACTGAGAAACCATGTAACAAATTGTACAAAGACTCCATTTTGTTTTAATGACAGTGGCAACTCTACAAAATGCAGGAGAATCCAGGGTTCAATCCCCAGTCAAGGGTCAGTGGTTTCCTTTCTTGTTCAGGTGTTAATTAGAATGAAGACACTCTTTCATATCCCATCTTCCCTAAATAAAACTTAACTAAATGTATAAATAAGATCACAATGTTTTTAGAATAAGAGACATAAAACTTGTTTCATGTCTTATTTTGATTTTGCTCCAATCTATAACTAAATCTGAAGAATACTCATCTTAAACTCATTCGCTAAACTAAGTAGTCCAAACCTATGTTTGACCTAAAATGTGCAGATGTGTTATAAAATTAAACAGCTGCTGGAAAAGTTACACATGCATAACCCATGAAGAATAACCAATGTATTAATCATTAACTGGGCTTATGTTGTAGAGTTCCTTGGTGACAAAATTGGATTACTGTTTAAACTACATTTTTATTGTTTTCATGAAGGTCTGCTTACATGTATTTGTAATAACTATGAACTTGAATGCAGAGCTTTTCTCCCTGACAAGTAAATATGGTTTCTGCTCAGCTGGGAAACATGGTGAAGAAACATACATACAGAATAAAATAAATATTATGACTCTAGAAATTACATATGTTTTTCATTTTTATAACTCTTTTGTACAAGAGGTTTAGATTTTTTTCACTTTCTGATCACATTTTGAACTCAAATATTTGTACATTTTTTAACTGACTTTGTGCCAAAAACTACCATAAGAAAGTACAATTGTGTGTATACTTCAGTATAATAGTAGATGATCAAATGGAATGGATAAAAGCAAACAATGCCCAACAGCATGAATGTTATCAGGCATACCCAGGGCTGTTTTAAGTTCTAACACCACTAGCAGTGGGCCTTCTAACTCCTGGAAGGACATTAATTCCCTGGTAACACCCACCTGAGAGGGCATTATTGTATTTACATAATGGTCTAATTGATTTTTTATAAAATAGTTCCTCTTCCTAATGTTTCAAATTTGCTGTAGCATAAGTAATTGTTGCTGGAGGAAGTATTTTAAATACAAAATATAAGTAATTTAAGTATTTTATGTCTGCACAAACATACACACACACACACACATACATTCTGAAACAGAGACTTAAACATACATACATAGAAACACACACACACACACACACACACACACACACACACAAACGTTGTACCTATCAAAATTCCAGATTTGTACCTCCTAATTCTGGTCTGTTCATCAAAAAATGTGATTTTCTGAAAAATCATTGAGGATTGAAGCCAGTAAATAATGACACACATTTGAGATTCAGACTTAATGTCCTTCAGAAAATGCATGCTAATACACAACCTGTTATTCTAGCAACTTTTTGTGTTTAAAAGAACAATATTTAAAACATGTCCCTATTTTGGGGTGGCTTTGTCCAAATTTTTTTGCACTGAGAGGTTGTGAGGTATGACACACACACACACACGCGCGCGTGTTCAGCAGTTACACCAGCTTTGTTGACTGACCACCTCAGATGCCACACTGTGATCAAAATAAAAAAAAAAAAAAAATCATAGAATGCAATGGGTTACAACACCCATCTGCTTTTGCCATATAGTTCTGCACTGTCCTCCACAGAATGTGTGATTTGCTGGTAAGTCACGGAGGATTAAAGTCATTCTATATTACCATATATTAAGAGACTTTAATGCATGCTGAAAATTTTAATTGAAGAATCCGTGGCTATGAAATGTTAAGTGATGTTTATAAAGGGAAGGTAGTCACAGACTGGAAGTATAAGGATTATTAAAAAATACTTTGTGATATGCATATTGAGCAGCGAAGTAGTTATTGTTTTAATGGCGTAAACAAACATTATTGTCTTTCAGGGTCTGAGCTGAGAATTTGCTGGAAAAACAGGCTATTAGGTACAGGACAGTGCTAAAGGCTTTGGAAATTTTTTTCAAGGAATTGTTTGTTTATTTATAATGTTTTCAGCTCCAAACCTAGTGGAGAAAAAATATATAAAAATAACATAGAAATAGCATAAAATGAATACAGAGTAAAGCAAGAGTAAATAAATCATAATTATTCAATCATTGTAAATATACAAAACATAAATTAGAAATAGATTGTTGAAATTATCAACAAAAAAAGAAAAAAAAACAAAAGTACATAAAGTCATAAAGATGAAGTTTACACTATATGAAACTATTGAGAAACTTATTTATGTAACTACTTACAGACAGAGGCTAACATGTCAAACTTAAAACTGCTAAAGTGAGGACTGAAAGCTAACAGTGATGGGAAGCAAGTTTCAAACTCTGGATCCTTAGCAAAATTATAATTTATTTTGTCAGAACCCATTTTTCTGAAACAATATTTGCAAAAAGAATGGTTTGAGCAATAACAGGAGCATTTTAACACAGTTACATTATACACAAAAAAGAGAGTTCTCACAATATACAATGTACACAATATATACAATATACTCACAATACAGGTAATGCATGGATATTGGGTTATTAGAAGATTTGTAAAATAAAGCAGATGAGTATCTTGAACTTCGGTAGTAAGTGTGGCCCAAGGCTGGGTAATGGATCAAGACCCCCAGCACCCCTACCCACCAGCATCACTACCGAGCAGCCATTCCAGTGTTGCTTTATTTACTTCTCTCTCCCAGTTACCACAAAACATTGTTCAAACCTGTCAGTGTGCATACTATTTTTTCTTTACTTCTACAATTATTATAGCTATTTAGATTTAATTTTATTTCAAATTTAATAGCAAATAGCACCAAATGGATAGCCATTTGCTAAGCAAAAAATACAGTCTCACAATGAACACAGACTTATAATGAGCAACAGTAAACTTCTCCACCCTTGAAACTCAGATTAATTGAAACTGCATTGAAATCTATATTCATAAAAAATGCATCTGGCCAGTGGAGGATTAAGTGTACATTTCAGCTGTTTTCAGTCCATGAGTCCCCTGCACATATTTTTATGACCAAGCATAAATGCCCTGATGAGACATTATATGTGACCCCTGGTTTGAAGGGTACATATCCTTGTGGTTGTTGCTCTACATGTTCCTGTATTGTTACAAGTTTTAGGAAAATAAACGGTGCCTATTTTTCACCCAATGGCAGTTTTTCCTGCAATAGTGAAGGTGTAGTGGATGTTCTTAAATGTCTCTAATTTATTTTACATAGGGGAAAGTAAGAGAAATTTAAAAATTAGAATACAGGAACACATAAGGGACATAAAGAATAATAAAACAAAGCAATATTGCCATGCATTTTAAAGTAGCACGTAACAGTGATCATTCTTTGTTACAAGTTTCTGTTTTAGAACAAGTTTTTATAAAATTTGGTGAAGTATGCGATATCAAGGAGAGACTTCTTTATAAGGAATTTATATTTTAAAATTCAATACTATGGTATCTGCATGTTTAAATTTAGAAATTAATTGGAAGCAATTATTGTTTATGCAATTGAATAATTAATTTATTCATTAATTGATGGTGTTATAAAAAGGTCTGTAAAATGTGTATTTATATTACTCCTGGAAGGCTTATTGCCGAGGTGCTAGAGTTCCTAAGTTTTTTTATTAAACCTGTGTTTGGACTGTGGCCGGTTGTGGCTTCTTTTTTACTGCTGCTTTCTTACAAGTTATTGGATATATAAATGCCCTGCTTGCTGGATAAATCCCCTTTGTTTTCTGCCCATTTGCTCAGCTATTAAATTAAATCTCCTGTGCTTCACCATTAGGATATTATCCTATTGCTGAGGTTTCTAGGGCTTGCTATTCTTTTTTCAAGTCTCCTATGAGGTCTTAAAACCCTCCTATGTTTTATTTACAGTCAATTTTATATATGTATTTATTTTTTATCAGCCAGCCCCAACCCTTCCATCTGCCTAGGCTGACTATTGCTGCATTTAGCTCTCTTTGGTTTATAGATGGCATTCATAGATGGGTCACCCTCTAGCATTTGAGACTTTTGTTCTTATTTCAACAATAACAGTAACCCCTCCATACAAGAACCAGTGTCCAACACTGCACAGTCCTAACACTGAAATACCTGCCATGGAAATGGTGGGGGGCTTGCCTAACCCAAAACTGCCACACTTATGTACTTACATAAATCTACCAAAAAGGGAGAAGGGAGTGGGTTAACACAAACATCAGCGATAGAAGCTGAATCCTGAAACTACTACTCCACAAAAAATAATTTCCCCTACCTTTCCTAACCACATTCCAAGCCTACCTCATTCTCTTTCATAACTAACTCTGTCCATCCACCTCATCCCCAAAAATAGCAGCTTGTCTGCCTAACTTCCTGTCCTCAACTTCCTGCACACGGATAATAATTCCCAGGCAGACATTCATGGACAAAAACATCTACAAAGGCAATCAGTTGTTAACCTTGTGTCATCAAAGAAGAATGTAAAAATATATGATAATGGGCAGAAGATGAGATTGCAGGAATTAAGTCCCTCTGGTAACTAAAGTGCATACTTAAATATCAAAAAGTCTAGTATGTTTTGTTTGTCTTGGTCATTTGGAGTATAATTATCAATTGTGTTGAAATACTCCCAATATTTCTCAGTGTGAGAAATAGTTTAATTTCTAAGTATTTTATAGAACAATGATAATAGTTTATTTTTGTCTGTGCTAGCATTTTGAATTAGTATAGTCATGAATAAAATTATTTTAGGTATTGGATAAATTGAATGCGAAGGCATTGAATCCAACATATTTGTAATGTATTGTCAACATTCCTCTATGCATAGCCAAGAATTTGTGTCTATGTCATACTCAAGTTTTAAATCTTCAGTAGTCATTATTTTATCCTTATTTATTAACCAAGACCGATAAATTACATTTTTATCTTTAAATAATAGCATTTTTGTATAATCTGATGCAACTATTAATCCTTGAGTAAATGCAGTTGGATAAAGAAGAAAACACCATGCTTTATAATTAGCAAATTTAAAAATAAAGTTCCTAAATGTTTTTAGTATGAGTAACAAATAGTTTGATTTATATAACTTATATGTTTGTACTGTAAAAAGTCTTTTAATATCCTCAAAATAGGATTTACTATTAGTGTTTTTTGGTTATTTAGTGCGTTAGAGGAATCCCAACCTAATGAGATTAAGTATTGTTTCCATTTAGAAGAATATTTATTATTAATTAAAAGAGAGACTGAATTAATACTCAAGGATATAACATATAATTCTAACTTAGGAAATCTTATACCTCCATTTGTCCAGTCATTCATATGATGTAATGCTATTCTGGATTTATTATGGTACCATAAATGCTGTAATATCAATGAATTAATTATTTTAATTATTCTTTTAATTATTGTTTTAGAAGGAATTAATGAAAGTGATTGGATAATATAAAGTAATTTGGGAAGGATAATCACTTTTATGATTGAAAGCCTTTCATCCATGAAGAAAAGTAAACTATTCCATTTTTTTATAGAATCTTCTATTTTGTTTACGCAATTATTAAAGTTTAACTGAATGATTTTTTTTGTATTATTTGTAATTACTATTCCTAAATAAGTTATCTGATTATTCTGAGGTATAAGTTTTTTATACTTTTGCTGAATTGTGTTTTGTTTTAAATTAATTGGAATGATTTGAGTTTTATTATTAGTAAAAATTAATCCTGATACTTTTTGAAATGTATTAATATTTTTAAACACAGCTGGGATAGATTTGTAATTTTCTCCCAATGTTATTAAAAGATCATCAGCAAATAATTGAATTTTAGATGAAATATCAGAATTTAACTTAAACCCTTCAACCTTTTCATCATCTCTTATTAGACTGACCCAGGATTCCATAATCAATGTAAATAAAAGTGGGGATAGAGGACATCCCTGTTTAGTTCCTTTTGTAATGGGAAATTTTTCTGATATTGCCATCCCGATTTTAATATAGGCCTGACTGTCTTTTTGTAATATGAATAGATAGTCCCAGTTGACTGAATCAAAGGTGCAATTTCTTTCTAAACTTATTAAAGTTTTGTTTGAGGTTTTTGCCAAATATATTAATGTAATTGCTCTTTTTATATTATCATACGTTGTTCTATTTACAATGAAACCTGTTTGATCATCATTTACTAATAGTGGCAAAAAGCTTTTTAATCTTTCTGCATATATGGACATACATATTTTATAATCAATATTTAATAAAGAGATTGGTCTGTATGACAAGCACTTAGTAGGATCTTTATTTGATTTAATGATTGGTGCGATAAAGGTATATTTCCAAGAAGGTGGTATGATAATATTGTTTTAGGAAATATTAAAGACTTGTGAAGAATATTTAGGGCAGATTCTGGTAGTAGTTTATATATTTCTGGAATAATACCGTCATTCCCAGGGACTTTGTGTAATTTAAGTTTTGTTATCTGATTTTGTATATCCTGTGATGAAATAGGTTTATCTAAAATGTTAGTGTGATCTTTTGATTATCTGTATTTGGTATACTTTGTTATAAAGGCCTTAATCATGTCTTTTGGTTCTACCTTCTGGGAGTTCCGATTTATTTTATGAAATAATTCTTTGAATTCTAGTAAAATACTGTGTATATTAGATACTAACTTTTTCTTTTTTGGAGAATAAATCTCCTTATTATGATTAAGTTTTTTAAGTCTTTTAGTTTTATTTGCTAATATGCTTAAAGATCTAGGATTTGTTAAAAAAGTTATAAATTAAAATTTTTCAATTCTGATCATTGTTTTGTGATTTTAATATCTCTTAGTATTTTGTGTTTAGTTTACTATCTCTTTATCTTCATTTATTCTATCATTATTACCCTCGGAGTTAACTTTTAGCTTGTCTAGTTTGCCTTGTATATCTAATAGTTCTTTGTCCCAGAATGTTCTTTTGTTATTGTACCATGAGAGAATTCTCCCATATAGAAAGACCTTTAAAGCATCCCATATATAGACTTCTGAAATATTATTGGTGTTATTTAGTGTGATAAAGTCTTGTATCTCTGTAAGCAAAACTTCCTTAAATTCTTTCATATGCAGGTACTCTTTTGATTATATTTGTATACGTTGTCTTAGTTAATAATTCAAAGGTTATTGAGTTATGGTCAGATAAGGGACATGAAATAATCTTAAGTTTTATGAGATCATCTGTTAATTCTTTTGATGTTAAAACTCTATTCTGGATAGTAATGAGTGTATGGGAGTGAATCTGAATCTGCAAAGCTATTTATATCTTTTAATAAGAAAGATTGTATAAAATCTATTAGTAATTTAGCTGATGTTGAAATGTTTCTTTTAACAGAAGTGTTAGTACCTGTGTCATATAATATACAATTTAAATCCCCTGCTATTAATAAATTACCTTTGGCTAGACCAACAATATTATTTAAATGTTGTCTAACAGTGTTTGACCCAATACCTGGGATCCAATTGATGTTTATAAGAGTATATATTTTTCAGTTTAATTCTATTGTGACTGAGCAAAACATACCTTTCTTATCTTTGTATACATCTAGTATTTTAGACATGGGAAGTGTTTTATTCCATATTATAGCTACTCCATCTTTTCTTTTCGCTATGTTCCGAGCTTGTTAAATTTGAATAATATCTGGTATTTAGCTTATAAATATCTGTAGATATTAGATGTTTCTTATAAAAAAACAAGATGTGATTTGCGTGTTTTGAGATATTTGAGTAAACTTCCTCTCTTGCAGGGATTATTTAGACCATTAATATTTATTGAAATACCATTTAAAAAACATTTATATTATGTGTTATAAATTATATACACGGAAAATCACTTGTATTCTGCTATGGTAATCATTCATGCTAGAAAACATTTTATCAATTCATAAACAAACTGCAGATTCTTAAAATATGTTGCTATTGTGAACGTCATAAAAAATTGTAACATTGCACTATAACAGAACATCAATCTAACAAGTCTACCCGTACCCATCCTGGAGTTGTAAACCCCTAATTTGAGTAGCATATACCACTCAAATTATCCTCTTTTCAAATAGCAACAGTATCTCAGCTGCTGTCAAATAGTGTTATTGTCTGTAAAAAATTATATATTCTTCACTGTTTTTTTCCTTTCTCCCCTCCTTCGTTTCCCTTTAAACTATTCATTAACTTAAATTGTTATACTTTTACATTTAGTATAGTATATTCAATTAATATATCTGTGCTTGAAGTTTAATTGATGTTAAACAATTACATCAGCCAGAAAACTTGACTAAAACAATACATATAACTGTATAACAAGCATAGTATTTTAAATAGGGTTGTCATATGCATATGCTAGTAATTCTTTTATAACATTTACTAATTTTATATATGTAAATTTTATATGTAGTACATTTACAATCAATTAATGTTTCATAGTGTGTATTTATATTATTTAAATCTAGTTATCTTGAACCCAAATAAAATACAACTACCGTTTCTTTAATTATAACCATTAGACAGAACGTTAAAAAAGGGGGGGGGATATTCTTTCTTTAATATTAGTATTGTCTCTGTATAGTTATTTATGTTAATCTTATATAATATGCTTACGTAATATACAATATGCTTTAGCATTGCTTATAAGGTCATCTACTTTGTGTTCTGTAAATAAATGTAGTTTTTTTAATAAATATAGTTACAAATGCAAGTAGGATACTACAAAATGGTAATAATTGTATATTAATTGTGTTTCATATGTGTGGTGATATGAATGGGAGTGCTTAAACTTATTTGTGCTTACATACATTTTTGCGCTGAAAACCACTTTTCAACATTCTAAGATAAGGGTGCAACTTTTCCATAAGGTTAAAGTTCAGGAAAAGAGAGTCGCACAGTCAAGGATGATGTCATCAGGGTGATTTTTCTTCTTTTAATGAACGGAGCCTCTTTTGCTGGTTTTCATGAAAAAAAAAGGCATCCAGAGTAAAAGCGGGAACAGTTAATGCTTGACTTTTTCATTTATTAGTCTCGTGGGTCTGCGTGAAACATCTGACAAAGCTGGGGAGTGGAAAAAAAAACTGTGCGCAAATCTCACAGGTACTAACAGCTATAAGTTAAAGTGTAGATACAGCATATTAATGTCCTTTACATTTATATATTCAATCGCTAAAGTAGCATTCTACAAACTAAACAATCCTATCAATCCAACAAAGTTACAAGCACTATACTCAACTCTGTTTGCCTCCCTCTTACACCCCAGCTCAGAGACTTCAACATTGTACATATCACATTAACAGCCACAATTAAGCCCTCCATCTCTCTCAACATCACATGAAAAGCCCTTCATTTCCTCTAGTCTTTCATCCAAACCAGACAGTTATTTTAAATTACAATCTTATTAACTCCCAAATACATTCAAAGTATGGAGAGAGAAAGGGAGAACTATAATATAACCAGACAAACCATATGTACACACAGACAACTATAATATAACCAGACATACCATATGTACACACAGACATATTAAAGAGAGAAAATGTTATACTTACATGTAGTTGCAACCATAAGTGTACTTTAAAGTCTTTATGTTTAGATTCAAAGTCACATATTAATAGTGGATTTCTTTATTTCTTTAACTTCTTTTTTTTTTTCAACTAATTTCCAGTTATCATTTTCAGCTAATCTTTTATGACAACTTGTTCATTCCATATCTTCTAGCTTTTCAATTATTTTGTTGGATTTAACAAAAGTAAGGGCGGTGTCCAGATCAAAGGTTTTGAAACCATCCTGTAGAAAGACTTTAAGTCTGACTGGAAACAATAGATGGGTTTTTATTTGTGCCTTTTTAAGTTCTTTGATTAAGGGAAGGAAACGTTTTCTTTTTGCTATTACTGTTGGTGAATAATCATTGTCAAAACAAATGGTATTGTCATATAGTTTAATGGGAGCTTTTGCCCAGGCTGTTTTTAGCACTAGTTCTTTGTCATGTGACGATAAGAATTTCACAATTACAGATTTAGTAGAGTTATTTTTACTTGTTTTATTTGAAGTAAAAGATCTGTGCATCCTCTCAATACCATAGGACAAAGCTTCTGGCAGGTCTAGTACTTCTTGGATTCAGGTTGGCAGGAACTTTGGCAGATAGTTTCCTTCTATATTTTCTGGTAAGCCAAATATTCTAATGTTAGTCCTCCGTGACCGGTTTTCTAAATCATCTACTTTGGATTGCAAGTATGTATTTTGCTTCATTGAAAAGTCTATATTATTTTCATCTTTATGTACTCTACTGTCAATGTCATCAAGTGCTAATTCTATACCTGAAATTTGTGATTTTTGAAGTTGCAGATCTTCGTGTATCTTTTTCATTTGTTCAGTGCAGTCTTTTTTTAAAGAGATCAATCTTTAAATCCATTTTATCTAGTTTGGTAGCTAATTCTTGCATACTGGTGAGTAAAGAGTGTATGTCCTTTTTTAGAGAAGATTCTTGATGTAGCATCTCTGAAGTAGCCATTCTGTTGTCAGTGAAGATAGATAAAGTATCCAAGGTATTATTGAGAGGAAAAACTCAGAATTTCTTCAATATTTTTAAATGTTGTAGATCTAGTTAAGAGGAATTTATTGCTGAGGATAGTAACTTTCTCCGATAAGATTTACTGTTAAATTCCGGTCATACAAATGTTAAATTGACAGAGCTGAAGCGAACAGCTGCTATTCTGAACACATCTTGGCCACGCTCCCCATGATGGGAATTCTTGAAGAGGGCTAATGAGTAGCTTGTTCAAGAGTATGGAAAGTCTCTGGGACATAAACTCTAACTCCCCTGCATCTAGCATGAAGTTATATGGTCTCACACAACTAATTAAGAGCCCCACACATTATAGCAAGACATCTAATTCTCTGTTAGACTGGATCCTTGTATCAGACCCTAGCAAATACTCCATCACAGGTACAATGTCAGACTCTCTCAGCAATCACCTCCCAATCTATATAACTAGACAGCTCACACATCCAGTTAAACAGCATATTTATAAAGCAACACAAACATTTTCAAGTTTAACCCAGAAATGTTCATTACTACACTATCATATATTAATTGGAACTTGCTAAAATTCCTCCCCTTAGATGATGCTGTAACTGACTTCAATACAATTTTTCTAAATATCCTGAACAAATTTGTACCTCCTAGGTGGAAGAGACTTAAAACAAATAATGCAATCTGGCTATAGAAAAAGAGTATAATGCTAATACAGGGCAGAGAAAAAGCATGGAAAGAATGGCAAAAATATAAAACACCTCCATATTTTCAAAACTCCGGAATGCTTCACAATTGTAATAAAAAAAATAATTGAAGACAAGAACAATACTATAATAACTTTAAAATAATACTAAACACAACTCTAAAAAATGTTGGACATCCATTAAAGAAGTCTTACATCCCGGCCAGAAATTCAAACTAAACCCCTCTCCCAATAAGTTACCACCCAAAACTGCAAAACTGTTCAATTCATATTTTATACATATTATAGCATCTTTAACCAAAGATTCCTAAACATCTTATCCCAATTCTGTGAGACAGCCATGTATCACCACATCCACTTACACCTTCAATCCTGTGTCCACATTCTTTATAAAACTACTCTTAAACCATGCTCTTTTTCAACTGAAGACCCTATAAGTGAGTACCTAAAAATAGCAGCCAATAGCATTGCTTATCCTGTTTCAGTCTTTATAAATAGGTAAGTTGAGGAATTCTACATTTCCTCTCTCTCTCAAATAAATCACACATTATCCCTTTGCACAAAGGAAGAAATTCAACAGACATGAATAAATTTAGATCTATAGTGATCTTATCTCCGCTCGCAAAAATACTTGAACAATGTATACAAAAAGAATTGGTAGACTATCTCCTGCAGGACAACTACTATCCCCTAAATAACATGGCTTCTGTCCCTCCCATATTACTAGCGGTGCCATTCAGACCTGTATAGATACTGTCCATAAAGCTAGATGTAATGGCAAACTAGTTGTTGTTGTCTTTTGGCTTTTCCTGGTTAGGGGTCACCACAGTGGACCTCCGTCTGCTAATGATTGGCAGTAGATTTTCATGAACGCCGAGGTGACAGCTCGACGTTCATCCTTCAACGAAGGCACGCCCATTTATGCATGTCTTTTGAACACCCACCCAACTGGCGGGAGGACATGCAGACTCCACACAGAAGGCACTCCCCGCACTCCAGCCGGGAATAGAATGGGAGAACCTCTTGCTGTGAGGCAACAACACTACCGCTGCACCAACACGGAAGTTATAATGGCAAATTAGCATTTTCCTTATTTCTAGACTTGTCTAAAGCCTTCGACACAGTTTATCATGGCAAACTTCTTCTTCAAATGTCCTCATTTGGTCTCTTTCAGCCAACCCTTCTATGGTTCAAAAGCTACCTGTCCAAAAGGTATTAACTGGTAAAAATGGCAATCATAGATTCATAGGAGGTTAGTAGGCTAACGGCCCTAGAACCTTTTACAAGCCTAGTCATGGTAATCTCAAGTGTCCCCCATTTGTTCTTTTTGGGTAGTATACAGAATGGATTTATGAATAGAGTGGGTGTGTGATCAACACTGGCTACCCCTGTCCATGAGGGACAGGGGTGCCACCCCCAGGGGTGAATTTGCTGTCTCCCATCCAATTATCTAGCTTGCATTTGAATAGGGTCAGTGTGGAGCTTTGTTTTTACATGAATAAGAAGTCTATGTCAAAGAAGCAGCAGTCTCTGGGAGACAGATCTGTCTCTCCAGCATGTTCTGTTAATGCCACAAGATAGGATGAAGTCTCTAGAGTGAGTGACTCTTGTGTCATCTGACTTGTGGATGTGCTGCATTTCCATTAGGGCTGGGTTGAGACTGTCCTATAGGCCAGGCATAAGTCACCTCTCAGCAGCCTATAAGATACAGTGTAAAGTATCTCACTGGATTAAAACCATGTCTTCATTGTTCAGAGTCTCTGCATTTTCTTAGTGAGAAACCACTAAGGTCTCTTTAGCTGCTGCAGGTGTCTTTTGAGGTATATACAAAAGAGTGCAAAACATTTTAAGAACAATAATTTAATTTTACAGTCTTCAAAAATAAAACAAAAACATATGCAGTTTAAATAATTATAACAAATTAGACACAATATAAAAACATTGATTAAGAATCAGTACGAGGTATATGACAATCATTTAATATTTACAGAAATTTTAGACAGTTTGTAGAGAAATTAAAAGTAAGTTAATGTAATACAAATAGGAATTGCAATATGAGGTGATGAAAAACAGGCTTATGGTATATTTAGAGAGAAAATCAGAGAAGAGAATTAGACAGCAGTAAAGAAGTGAAGAAGGGAGAGAATGGATGTATAAGGAATGAAAAGGTACCTGTTCACTTATAGGGATACAGGTTATCCTGGTTTTGAGCAAGAACAGAGCCCAATTTTAGCTAAAAAGTCTTTTGGAGTGGTTTTGAAAATGAGAGGGTAGGTGTATAGACCTAATGGACATAGGTAAGGAGTTCCAGGCCTTACCAACTTATATCAATATGGACAATACCCCAGCAGATTTGCTAGGTTTATACACAGACAAGAGGTTTTTGTCACTAGATCGCAGTGACTGACTGGGACCATAGTTGTGGTGAACATTTTGTAATGCTAGACAGGCAGTTGGACGCTGGATAATTTCATAGGTGGTAAGAAGTTGTGTATATGTTAGCTGATGTGGCAGTTCTATCCAATTTAGGCTTTTCAGTGCTATACAGTGGTGGGTATGTGCTGCAAATTTAGAAACTTTGTTATAGCATAGTTCAAATTTTATTTTTTGTGAAGTCTGGAGATGAGTAAGGATGGGACCACCATAAACAAGAGTCGGGAGGAGATAAGTAGTGAAAAATGTAGTTTTAGTTGCATCAGTGAGAACGTTTTTGGTTCTATAAAGCATCCCTAGTTTTTGATGATTTTTTTTTCTAATGCAGGTCGAATGTAAGATTATTATCCACGATCACCCCTAATAGTTTGCTATGAGAAGTGACTTAAATGGCTGTGTTATCAAGAGAGAGGACTTTAAATTTAGTTTTTCATGGGAGAGAGATTTGGGGAAAAAATAGTAAGTAGTTTTGTCCTTTTGGATTGTACATGAGTTAAATTACAAAGCCATGTTTGAGTGGCTGCTAAATTTTTTGGAGGTGTACCATATCGTCAGATGTGCAAATGAGAATGGAATCATCTGCATGTTATATTAGGGTGGCCTGTTGCGTGAAAGCATAGGTGACTGTTGGTGAAAATGTTAAAGAGGAGGAGACCAAGGATAGATCCTTGTGGTACACCGGTGATTATTTGGAAGTAAGGAGAGGGCATAGAGGTAAAACATGCTCACCCAGCGGTTCCTGGACTTTGATAATGCAAATGCTCTGGAACAGATAGTCTGCACCCTCACTAGGGGCTCTAATGTTCTGAACATAGTACTCACCAACATCGGGGGCACTGTACTTCCCCATGTGTGAGGCCCTCCCTGGTTAGGTCAGACCACAATTCAGTCTTATTTGAAGTAACAGCTGGAACTGACACCTTCACAGGAACAAAAATTATAAAAAAACATTATCAAAGCTAATTGCATCCTACTAAGTGATGGTATAAAAAGCTTCATACCATCCCACAGTCACAGACATCAATGGTCACTATGCAGAAGTGTATGCAAATGCCCTGTACAAACACTTAAACGACTACATAAACTCTGCTGTATCTCACTGGATTAAAACCATGTCTTCCCACAAAAACAAGCCACCATTGTGAACTTCAAGTTTAAACAGGTTATATAACAAGAGGAAGAAACTGTTGTCCAAAAGCAAGAGGGATATAACTCTGCAAAGGAAGAGTTCCCTCCTAAGCCTAAACAAGAAAATCAGAAAATCTTGTAAAGTCTTGTAAAGCAAATTATGATACAGAGTAAAGTAACAGGGCTTTCAGCCTGTCCATGTAAATCATTGTTTAGAGTCTCTGCATTTTCTTAGTGAGAAACCACTAAGGTTTCTTTAGCTGCTGCAGGTGTCTTTTGAGGTATATACAAAAGAGTGCATTATACTCTATTAGTGGTCTGATGATAGTCAACTACAGTGGAGCTGTAACATTCCTTGACCTGGATGCTATGCCCTTGCTTATGAGATGCGACACATAGAAGGCTTTTCTTAAGACTGTAGAAACATGGTGGTCAAAGTTCAGATTGCTATCAACCTGTGTTCCCAAGTCTTATACCACTGGGTTAGAACTCAGGGGGCTGCTGTCAATATTGTAATCTGGGGGGAATTCCATTTTGCCAAAGGCAATAATAATGCATTTTTTTTTTTGCATTTCATTTTAGACCATGGCAGATTGGTACCAATCATTTGTTTGTGTTAGCCCTTCTTGTAATATGTTGACATCATTGGGGAACTCAAGGATTGCAAACATCATTGAACTTGGTGAGCCAAAGGCCATTGGCTTTGGCTTGGACTTCTGAGAAATAGATGCCAAACAGTAAGATGTTATGTTCTTGCTAAATACTAATCTTAGATATAGTAAGATTAGTAGTGTATAGCGGTGATAGGAGTGGATAGTGCTTTTGTGAATTTGTCTGAGAGGAGTATTTGGGTGGCTAGCTGCACATTTAGAGAGAGGATTTGATGTTTTTTTCAGGAAAGGATGGGTATCAGCTCCTAAAGGCTAGTTGTGGTAGAGGGGTGACACACATGGTCTAGGTAGCAGTATTATTAAGAGACATTTGACATGCAGGAAAGTAGAAGGCTACAAACCACTGGTGGATAAAGTTGGCAAACATACAGGATGCTATCAGAAGTAAATTTAATTAAAAAGGCAAGATGATGTAGTGAGGAAATGGGTAGGAATAGGTAGGAGAAAGAACAGATACAAATATGAAAACAGGAGACAGTTGTTTGGAGTTTTCTGGAGTTGAGGAGACTGTGAAGTATTCCAGGAGAAGGTGAAGGCCGAGGTACCAGAATTAAAAACCTTTCAAACGCACAGCAACTGGTGTTCTTATTCTGTATATTTAAATTTTTGGAGTTCTGAAGGAGTGGCGGTGCTGTTTTCTTTGTGTGAGACTGTGAAGTAAAGCTGTCAAACAGGAAACAAAAGAAACGAACAAGCAAAAGCATCAAAGTAAATTAAGTTGATGGGCGTTGCAGACATGAGTGCAAAATTTGGAAAAAGTACAGAAGAGGAGGCATAGATGAGTCTGCACAATTTAAAAGTAAAGACAGGTAAATATCAGGAAGGAAGGAAGGCTTTAGAGAGTCAATACCTGAATGAGAATAAGGACATATACAAGACTAATAAGGAGAGCTTGGAAACTGGGGGTAACCAAGTATAGTTAGTAATGAAGACTACAGGCTGGAAGTCAGCCTAACAGGTGCTGCTCAGGCATACAAGGACTGGGAAATGCACTAGTACAGATAAGTTCATCAGAAGAATCAAGGGAAGGAAATGCAAGGCCATTTGGAGGTATTTTATAACTAAAGTCATCAGTTATGAAGTGAAAAAAAACCAGTTCCTGGTTTAATCCTGGAGAAATCATTTATGTAAGTCATCAGATCAGGTAAAGAGATGAGATATCATCAGTGTTACAGTATGGGTGGATTTGTTTTTGAAAATAGGGGAGACTCAAAAGAGGTCCAGGGAGGTGGAGGACAGATATTTGGATTGAGGTATCAGGTGGCTTTCTCTGAGGTTCAACCATGGTCTGGAGTTCAAACTTGGCCAACAGTTAGGTTATGAAGCAGAAGATGATGGAAGCAAACAATTTGAAAAGGGAGTCAGTGATAACTGTTTACCTGTGGAATCAATGAAGCAAGAATAATGGGATGCCTTATATAAAATGTATGTACATCCTTCCTGTAATCATTTTAGTTTTTGTTGGTTGCCCCAGTTTCTGGAACCTGTCATACTCCAAAGTGCCAGCATGTGTGTGTCTCTCTCTCTGTTGATATGTCAGTGTCACAGGCACAAAGGCAGTTGTACACATTCACAAACATCTAGACAGCTGTAGTCATGTCTTTAGACACACACACACACACACACACACACACACACACACACACACACACACACACACACACACTAAAAAGCTCTAAGAACTTCTCTAAGGTAAATTATCTCCCATTAAGGGCAGGCATAGTTTCCAAGCTCCCTCAAATCTGGAAAACACAGAAAACTATGCAGGGATGTATATAAAAGCTCTGTATGACCATATAAACAAATGTACAGAAACAGCGGTATCAGATCGAAATAAACCCAGGTCAAACCACAAAAACAATCTACCTGGTAGACCCATAGTATTAACAGGTTGCACAACAAAAGAAAAAATATCCTGTCCAGAAGTAAGAGGGAATGGTCCAGGGAGTAGTGGATTGTCCAGGGTGAATTGGTTTATTAATACCTGCCCAAAATGTCTGCAGATTGTTGTGATGTTTCTGTTGTAAATGGTAGCAATATTTTTTTTTATCTAGGGTTATAGAGCTTTTTGTGTTGTTCCTTAGTTGTTTATATTTAAGTTGGTCTAAGGGGGATTTAGTGATATTGCCAGGTTACCCATGCCTTGTTTCTAAGTGAGATCTTTTGTCGGGTTTCACTAGAAAGTCATAGTGCAGTTTTAGTTTTGGGTCTTATAGAGTGTATTGGTGTAAGGGTATCAAGGATGGCAAGAAATCTGGTGTTAAAACTCAGTACAGTTTCTTCAAGTGAAAGTTGTTTTACTTTGGTCCAGTCACATGCCTTTAGTTTGTTTTGGAAACTAGTCGGGTTGAATTTTTTGTTGTTCCTAATTGTCTTGTAGGGGGATTTGAAATGGATATCAATTTTACAGCTGATAATGTAGGTAAGAAAATGGTCAGTTATGTCTTAAGGCAGGATGCCTGCCCTATACATATGGGGTTGGTTGTTAATAAGCATCTAATCTAGAATACTTTCCTTGTTGTTAGGTTTGCTAATTCTAGTTGGAGATGATATGATTTGAGTGAATCCATGTAAATTTACATGTGTAGCTGGAGTTTCTGAGGAGCAATTATACCAGTCAATGTTAATGTCCCCTAGAGCAATGGTTTCTTGATGGAAGTCACCAGATAGCCAAGAGAGGATGTTTTCTAGGGTTTCTGTATTATTACCTGGGGGAATGTAGAGACATACTATAGAAGTACTTTTGTTTTTTATTGATTTGTAGCTTAGTAATAAGGATTTCAGCATTATTAACGTGGGGGGTTTGTGTGGAATATGAGGTCATATCCAATGTAGTTTTATAAAGTATTGCTACCCCTCCACCCTTCCTGTTGGTGCGGTCTTTCCTTGGTATGTTGTAGCCTGGTCGGAGAATTTCATTGTCTGCGGTAGATGGTTTTAACCCGGTTTCCATAAGACCTAGTATATCTGGGGAATAGGTGTTGAACCTTGTTGTTAAGGCTTCTGATATTTAGATGGTTAACTAGAAATGAGTTTCAGGGTTCGTATAACGTCCGAGTGGTAGTGGGAGTAGTAGTAGTACTAGGGTTAGTATTGACTTGTGAGGATGGGCCTGGGTTTTGATGAATGTCCCCATCTCTTTTGAGGTTGCTTTGGAGACTAGTTGTTAGTTTCAGGATTTTTAACAAAAGTCTTAGGTAATTCTTGGTTTTGGAATTTAAATATCTTCTTCTGATGGGCTGGTGGAATTTTGAGTTCCAATAGTTAGTTATAAGGGGGATTGTGAAGTGGTCTACTTCATTTTTTCTTATTGGGGTTGAAGTTTGGTGTCTCAGATAATGGTAGCCTTGATGGGATGTATTTTCATATATGGTAAAGAGATATAAAATTATTATTTAAGTCTTCAGGCTCTTTCCTAAAATGTATTTAACACATGAAATAGATGTCTCCTGCTAAACTCCAACAAAACAAAGCTCCTCCCCCCCCCCACTTGTAAAACCCCCATCCCCACCTTAACTATGAAGTGTAACAATGGCATTGTTATAGTCCTAGAACCCTGCACCAAACTCTTAGGTGTAATTATTGACAATAACCTCAAATTTGATACACACATAAATCAAACCATCAAAAAAGTTAACAAACAACTTGGCTCTCTGCACAAAATCAAACCTTTTCTCACTCCTACAGCTAAGATGGTTATTGCCTGGACAAATCTACTTTCCACCCTCTTTTCTGCATCCCCCTCTTCACTAACCTAAGTAAGTCAGAACTAAATAAACTCTACCTGCTTTAATCATATTGCTAGATTTGCCACTGGATCCACATATCGAACACACCACTGTTTGAACTTACAGACTCTAGAATAGCTTGAACTGCCTAACCAAATTCAGTTCAATCAGTTAATAGTAGTTCCATAAAATGTTATATCATCCAGAAAACACTCCTGTACTGACCAACATTATCACCCCTTACAGTAAACTTAAAGCACTACTCTAGTTCAAACAATCAGTACCAACAACTCAGCAGGAGATTCACTCTATGCTAACTCTGCTGGCAAAGCCTGGAACTCACTTCCTACTGAATTTACTTCCATGCCTATTCTAACCCAAATCAAGCAAAGCCTAAAACAGTACTTACAAATGATATGGCTTTGCCATTGTGCTAATCCTAACACAAGCAATATAATCATGTCATATATACGTCTTTTATTCAACTTAATATAGTTTTTCCAGTTTGAAGAAAGTAACACTCTATTTTTGTATAATGCTGAAGAAAACAATCTGTGTATCTGTACCAATGTTTTTCACTGTGTATATTTGTTTCTAAAAAGTTTCTTGTCTTAAGTATGTAAGTTATAAGTCGAGCTTTTCTCACTGGGCCTCCGCCAAAAATGGACATGTATCCAATTGGACTATCCCAGTCAACAAATGTAAAATAAATAAATAAAATGTGCACAGCAGAGCAAAAATCCCTCAGTCTAAATAAGGGAATCAGGGAACTAAGACTCTGAAAGCAGACTGAGGTAAAAAAGCCTCTAAAGCCAAGGATAACCATAAGGCATTTTTCAGTTATGTCCTCAATCTTAAGGGTAGCACCTAACAACGTGTGGAAGTAGCCATAGATGGCATCACCTATACTCAGCCAGAAGATATAGCAAATCTGCTGGCCCTAGAATTCAGCTCATATTTCACCTCTTTTCACCACCAGTTCTACCCCAAGAAATCCGCTCCACCACTCCACTGCCAATTATCAGCAAAGAACAGGTTGCCACTGCACTCTCTAAAGCTAAAAACATGGCTTCAATGGGTCATGAAAATATACAAGGTTCATAGGTGTGTACTAGGCTAATGGCCCTGGAGCCTTTACAAGCCTAGCCCATAGGATTACCCTGGCATTGTGCCACCCGACCTTAGTTTCCAATGCCTCTGTCGAGTAGAGCCACTGGAGTGATCCCAGGGGTGAATTTTCTATTTCCCATCCACTCAAGATTTCTCTTGAAGAGGGCTAGTGAGGTGCTCTGTTTGACATGTATGGGAAGTCCATTCCATAGCATGGATGGTCTCTGGGTTATGAACCTGTCCCTCCAGCATGTTTTGTTGATTGTGGTAATGAGGTTGCAGTCTCTGGAGCATGTGGAGGGATTGGGATTTCTTTAGATGTAGCATTTATAATAGAGCTGGGTCAGCCATGGCTTTGTAAGTCAAGCAGATATTGCCTCTAAGTAGGTGATATGAGAAAGAGAATAGTTGGAGCTTTTTGAGTCTATCCATATAGAACAAGTGTTTAAGGCCTAGGATCCTCTTTGTGAGGTACTTTTGCGGCCTCTCCTCTCCAGATGTTGCAGGTGTCTAGCAAGGTACATGGCAAATGGGGCATTGTACTCAATGATTGGCCTAATGAGGGAAGAGTATAGGGAGACAATGACCTCTTTCTTTTTAATGCAAACCCCTTAGTAATGAGATGTGCCACATAGAAGGACTTTCTGATCACAGTGGCAGTGTGGTGGTCAAAAGAGAGGTTGCTGTCAACCTGTGTTCCCAGATCTCTTATAATGCCTACTGTGTTCAGTGGACTACCATTGACGTGGCAGTTCATGGGAACTGGGTTTTCCCAAAGGGGATGACAACAAATTTTGTGGCATTGAGCTTAAAGCCATGGTTCTGACACCAGTCGTTGGTCTCACAGAGGCCTTTCTGTAGGATGTCAATATCACTTGGGGAGTTAATGGCTTCCAACTTACAATCGTCTGCAAAATTAGTCAGCCAGAATCCCTTCCTGTTGGACTGGACTTCTGAGAAGTAGATACCAAACAGTAGGGGACCCAGGAGACTCCACTTGTGACTGGTTGGCAGTCTGACTTGGAGTCAGCTACTTTCACACTAAGTTTTGTCTGTGAGCCAGTTTGCAACCCACCAAGTGATAGAGGGGTTCATGCCTAGCTTAGTGAGTTTTTCTATGATTCCTGACTGGGGAATGGTATCAAAGGCCTTGGCCAGATCAAGGTAGGCTGTATGAACTATCTTGCCTTCATCCACAGCTCTGGTGACTGACTCTAAGAAGTTGAGCAGGCATGATCTACCCTTCACAAAACCAAACTGTGTGGGATCCAGAGTTTGGAGATACTCCATATCCGTGATTATTAGGTCCACGATGATGCATTCTATAGCTTTTCATATCAGACTTGTCAGGCTAATGGGGCGATAGTTCCCAGGGTCTGTAGTCACTCCTCCTTTGTGGATTCAGATAACTATAGCAGTGCGCCATTCAGTAGGGACAAAGCCGGAGGTGAGGCTGTGAATGAACAGGGCACACAAGTGCCAGTTCACTCTGTAGTCCATGTAGAACAGTCAGGGATATTGCCAGGTCGCATAGAAGCTGTATTCTTGGCCTTGGGCAGTGCTGTTTTAACCTGTGCAGCAGTAATACTGGGTGCCTGGCAATCTACTGGTATTGTGATTGGTCCTTTGGGGGGAGGGGTAAAGTTGGCACTGAATTTGTCAGCCAGTATATTGGCAATATCTGTTGGCTCAGTATAGGAGCTACCATTGTGCAGTACCTCAGTGCAAATCTGGGTATTGCCATAGAGATTCTTTACATAACTATAGAAGGCCTTGTGGTTGTCTTTACTATCTGATGTAATTCTGTTTTCATAGCTAACTTTAGAGGATTTGATGAGGGATCTCAATTTTTTCTTGAGACTGGTAAGGGAGTTTTTCCAGTCTTGGGACTTCACCTTATTCTGCATCAGTTTCCTCCTTCTGTTGTAGAGTTTGTTTATGACAGAGGACCCCCAGATTGGTCCTTTTTTGGAGGAGAGTATCTTGGTTCTACTGGGTATGGCAAGATCCATGTATTTGTTTGTGTGTTCGTACAGTGCATTGGTGTATGATTCAGCGGTCATACAACTATTCTCCATTTGCATGGGTACCGTGAAGTTAGCCACCTCTGTTCTTAGGAGCTCAAAGTTAGCTTTGGAGCAGCTTTTCATGGTGGTTATCTTTGTGGGGAGTGGGTGGGATTTAGATTTTCAAGGTGATTAGTTTGTGGTCGGATCTAACCAGGGAGGAGTTGACTATTGGTGTAGAGCAATGGTCGCCCATGTTAGTAATGACCAGGTCAAGGATGTTACTACTTTTAGTGGGGGTAAGAATGAGCTGGTCCAGGGAATTGGAATTAATGAATTCCAGGAAACGCTGGGCAAGTGTATTGGTTCATGAGAAGTTTTCCCAGTTAATGGAGGGATAGGTGAAGTCACCCAGTATGAGTGTGTTAGGTTGGACCCTAATATTCATTAGGGTGCTTAGGAACATGGAGCGAGTGTCTTGGGATATGGTTGGGGACCTGTAACAGGCTAGGACCTGAATTGCTGTCTTACCCAATGTTAGCTGCACCTGAAGTATCTCCGATATGGCATGCTGGGCTAGCAGTCTGAAAGTGTGCACATCCTTTATGAATATGGAAATACCACCACCTTTGGAGCTTCAATCCAAGTTCTGGGGCCAAATGGTGTGGAATGAGTTATAGCCTAATAGTGCAGGGGTGCTTTCTGCTGCCTTGAACCAGGTCTCTGTTACAGCACAAATGTCGATATTCTTCATTTTATGGAGTACTTCGAGCAAGTACATTTTGAGATGTAGACTTCTAGCATTGAGGAGTATGACCCTCAGATTGCATTTGTTTGTAGCTGTTATGGTGGTAATTTGGTCTTTGGAATACCGCCTAAAAATGGCATTATAGGGGTGGAAGTGCCTTGGCCAGTATCCGGAAGCCCAGGATGACAGATGCAGGCCATCTTTGGCAAAGCATCGAGGTCTGCCAGTCATATCATCCCAGGCAGACAGATACTGGATCCCTTAGAATGACACCAGAAACTTAGTCAATTGTTGAAATCAATCATTTTCTGCTTGTAATGTGGTGTAATTCTTGGTGATGGCAGGATGCTGCTCAAGGCCAGGGTCATATCCACTTGGGCTACATAATCCGAGAGCTCCTCTTTTCATGTAGTTAAGGGAGGTACGTCCCAGGTCATTCACACCCACATGTACAATGAGAGTCATATTTGTACCTGTCATTGAGGGACCTGAGTGCGTGCATTATATGGTGGATCCTGGCACCTGACAGGCAGCTAACTCTTTCTCCTTATTAAACCTAGTGAGTGGGACATGTGTGTGCATTACGATTGAATCACCCATGATAGTGTGGTGGGCATGCTGTTTTGCCTTAGGGGCTTTGGTTGAGTGGCACACTGTTTAGAAGAGTTATGTGTCTCATGATTAGTGTTGTGTTGGTCAAGTGCATTTCTGCCTTGGAGGTCTCTGCTGTTTGGGTAGATTTTTATTGACAGCCTCCACGAAGGTGGGTGTGTGGTTTATGTTTTTATGCGAAGGCAATGCTGGTGTGTTTTCTGGAGGGCTATGTGCTCCACGTGATGTGGTGCAAGTGTTGGCCTTCTCCCCTTGACCAACTATTCTGGTCTTGGCTGGAGAGTGTGTGGCTTCCAATTTGGATAGGTTGACTTTTGAACAGCTTAATTTGGGATTTATCAGGCCAAGAAGGATCTCTGTTTAACTACAGCCTCTGATAGATAGAGAGGAAGACAGCAATAGTCATCCCTCTGCATAAATGGAGACCATATAATGATGCAGGAAATTACAGATCCTTAAGGTTGACCAGTCATATATGTAAAGCCATGGAAAGAATAATTATGGACCTGATAAGTAATGACATAAGAAACCTCCAAAACTCAACTTGACCCAATTCAACTCTGTCAAGGACAGGTCATGCCTACTGAATCTTGTGGATTGCTTTGAAAAAGTCACTAAAGGCCATGGATGATGCTAAACTAGTCCATACTGTCTCCCTCAACTTGGCCAAGGCATTTGACACAATTCTCCACTCAGGTATTATGAATAAACTCACAAACATAGGCATAGGTGACTCTATAGTCAGATGCACTGATGTTCCACTCACCAAGCTAAACAAGGAGAAAGTTACTGTCAGCTGCCTGTCGGGTGCCAGGATCCGCCACATAATGCATGCACTCAGGTCACTCCACAACAAGTACAAATATGACTCTGTCATTGTCCATGTTGGTGTGAATGACCTGAGGCATACCTCCCTGGACTACATGAAAGGTGACATGGAGGAGCTGTCTGATCTTGTAGCCCAGGCAGGTATGACCCTACCCCTGAGAAGCATCCTGCCATCAACCAGAATGATACCACAGTACAAGGACAAAATTATTGACTTCAACAATTAGCTAAGCTTCTGGTGTCATTCTAAGGGGATCCAGTATCTGTCTGCCTGGGATGACATGATCAACAAACCACAATGCTTTGCCAGTGATGGCCTGCACCTGTTTCCGGATACTGGCTAAAGCTATAGCCACCCCTATAGTGCCTTTTTTAGGCAAGGTTCAAATGACAAATTCACCACCGTAACAGGTACAAGCAAGAAGAATCTGAGGGTATTGCTACTCAATGCTAGAAGTCTAAACCTCAAAATGCACTCACTCGAGGCACTCCTTAAAATCGAGAACATCGACATCTGTGCATTGACAGAGACCTGGTTCAAGGTGACAGAGAGTACCCATGCATTACCAGGCTATAATTCATACCACATCTTTCGGCCACCTAACCTGGACCGAAACACTAAAGGTGGAGGTGTGCCCATATTCATTAAGGATATCCACACCTCCAGGCTAGTTGCTCAGCATAATGCAGTCGAGATTATCCAACTTACTCTGGGCAAGACAGCAATTCAAATTGTAGCTTGCTACAGATACCCCACCATGCCCCAGGATTCCCACTCCTCATTTCTTGATGCACTGGAAAATAGTAGGGTACAACCTAACACACTAATAATGGGCGATTTCAACTATCCCACCATTAACTGGGAAATGTACCAACTCTTGTGCTCAGCGTTTTCTGGAATTCATAAATTCCATTGCCTTGGATCAACTTTATCCACCCCCCCCCCATCAGGGGCAGCAATATCCTAGACCTGGTTATTACCACCATGGGCAACCGGTGCTCCACACTAGAGGTCAATTCTTCATTGGTCAGATCCGACCACAAGCTTATAACCTTAAACATCCACATCCCTCCCCCACCAACCATTAGGGAACCCACAGTAAAACATTTCTCCAAAGCCAACTTCACGCTTCGTAAGACAGAAGTGGCAAACTTAACGACACCCATGTTGATGGACAATAGAGGTATGACTGCTGAATCCTACATAAATGCACGTTATAAGCACTTGCACGAGTGCATGGATCGTGCAATCCCTAACAGAACAAAGATGCTATTTTCCATAAACAAACTCTACAACAGAAGAAAGAAACTGTTGCGAAAAAAAAAAAAAAAAAAAAAAAAAAAAAAAAAAAAGAGTAAAATCACATGAAAAAAAAGAGTAAAATCACATGACTGGAGAAACTCCTTGGTCAGCCTCAGAAAGAAGTTGAGATCCCTCATAAAATCCTCTAAAGCTAGTTATGAAAACAAAATCGTCACTGACTCCAAAGACAACCACAAAGCATTCCATAGCTATGTCAAGAATCTCAATGGCAACACTCAGATCTGCTCCGAGTTACAGCACAATGGCACTAAATATACAGAACCAACTGATATTGCCAACATCCTGGCAGATAGGTTCAGTGCTAACTTTATCCCCCCTTGTCATCCCCTAAAGGGCCCATCTCTATACCAGAAGAATGCAAAGTTCCTGTAATCACGGCTCCACAGGTAAAAAACACACTATCCAAAGCCAAGAACAAAGCATCCATGGGACCTGACAACATCCCAGGCTGTGTTCTACATGAACTACAGAACAAACTGGCACCCCACCTAAGTACCATGTTCAATCATAGCCTCACCTCAGGCTATGTGCCCACTGAATGGCGCACCGCGACAGTTATTCCACTCCACAAAGGGGGAGCCATGACAGATCCCGGAAACTACTGCCCCATTACCCTAACTAGCCTGGTCTGCAAGGCTATGGAAAGTATCATCATGGAACTTATAAACAATAACATTGGTAATCTCCAAACTCAGGACCTCACCCAGTTCGGGTTTATAAAAGGCAGAGCATATCTCCTAAACCTGATAGACTTCTTTGAAGCAGTCACCAAAGCCGTAGATGCAGGTAAGGTGGTTCACACAGCCTATCTAGATCTCGTCAAGGCTTTCGATACCATCCCCCACTCTGGAATTATAGATAAACTCATTAAACTAGATATAAATCCCTATGTCACAAGATGGGTTGCCAACTGGCTCATTGACAGAACCCACACTGTGAAAGTAGCAGAATCCAAATCCAACTTCAGACCAGTGACAAGTGGAGCACCACAGGGTTCAGTCCTGGATTCTCTCCTGTTCGGTATCTACTTCTCTGAAGTACAAGCTAACACAGAAGGTCTTTGGCTAATGAAGTTTGCAGATGACTGCAAAGTAGGAGCCATAATCAAAACACCAAAATATGTGGTCATCCTACAAAAGGTCCTCACTGAGGCAGATGCCTGGTGTCAAAACCATGGCCTCAAGCTCAATGCCAAAAAGTGCACTGTCATCCCTTTTGGTAAAAAATCTGTACCCATGAACTACCACATAGAC